>NC_084949.1:21391626-21489461 GCF_949316205.1 Platichthys flesus
GCCTCATGATAACTGACTCAGGTTTAGTTTTCTCCCGAAGGTTTTCACTGAGGAATTCTATTTGGTAATTTAACTTAACTGACTGCAAAGTATTAGACATTAAATATATATGAACAGTGGGGACGTATGTTATACTTAAAGATATATGTGATGTAAAGTACTGTATAAATATTTATTTGCACTTATTAGTATGTCACTGTAGTGCAAGGAGGAGTATCATGGTTGTGGATATTCTGCAAAAAGGAAACACACTGCATACTGCTATAATTACATCAGGATCACCCAAATACCTTTTAAATCTTCCTTTTCTATCAAACTCAATACCACTGGGATGCTGCCACGCCCTACAGAGAATGAACATGAATGCAAATATGGTGTGATGAAGAAATGTTTTATCAACCAGACAGTGAACGTTAAGGAGTTTGAATCCCCAATCGCTGAAACAGAGTTTCAGCAGCCCACACATGCAGAGAAATGCTGCATCGGACACACAGACACACACACACCAATCCTTATAAGGACACTGCATTGACTTCTGTTCTTTGAGGTCAGCTTAACCAGAACTTTACATATAACCTATAGGACCTCATAAATTAAGTTTTGCCTCATTAGGATCGGTCTTTGCTCCTCGTGAGATCGACTGGTCAGTGTTTATGCTGGAAAAGGTCCCAAAAAGTTTACAAAATAGAATGAATGAATATATACGGAGGGAATTAAAATCCAGATAATTAAAATAAGGGTATTTGTGAGAGAGGACATGATGAATATGTCATTTTAAAACTTAAATCACAGCAAAAATCTGATATGGAGGAAGTTTTTAGAATTTCCTCCTTGAGATGTTTTCAATACTTCAATTACTTCACAGCTACAGCACATTATCTCAAGGCACTTTGCAGAGTAACGTCGACCAGGGTTTAAAACTTTGTTTTCATAGGTTAAAGTTACACCAGGGTCAGAGCAGAGTAAGAATATATATGTACAGTTTCAGTTGTTTCAGTGTGTGTGTGTGTGTTTATGTGTGTGTGTACATGCTTTGTGTTCTGGCTGTTGTGTGTGTGCGTACCGTATGCATCCATGTTGGTGGGTGGCAAATCTTGCATCTGAGGCCAGAGATCACTTGAGAGCACATGCAAATGTTATCCTCAGAGAGACGTTAAGATTCTCAGAATCTCCATTAAGTCGTGTTGTTCTCCATTAATTATGTCATCGTTGACTGAAAAAAAACAAGTTTCTAAAATGCTGGAGAACTTAAACAAAACTGTTTCCTGGCTGAATTCAAACATGGTCTTTTTGTCAGTTACGCTCGATACCGTAGAGAATATAAACACAGCCTGACTCAGTTGGTGCAGAGAGAAGAAAGAGCATTAAGGGCTCAACTGCTCTTGGTGGAGTTTTTTTTTTATGTCTACGCTTCTTCATCCTTTCCTCCTTTCTGTCTTTCTTTTCTTCAAATCCACTCCAGTGGCAGCTGTGGCCTTGGACAAAGTGTTTTCAGGCTGTCATCAGTTCAAATGAACTTCCCATTTTCATTATCACGATATTTCATGAACACCCTGTGGAAATTTCTGTAAATTTGCCACAAATGTTTATTGTATCTCAAGGAGGAACTGTTTGAAATGTGGATGTCGAGAAGCCAAAGGTCAAGGTCACTGTGACGTCATGAAAAACAGTTTTGGCCATTCCTCAAGAATTTTAATGGTAAATTGAGAAAACATATAAAAAAGTAAGACAATGCATTCTAAGCGGGAAAAAAAAAGATGAATAGAATGGACCTAAATGATAAATTCCAAAACGAAACACTTCTCCACTTAAACCTACACATTTCTCATTTGACATATTTTTTACCACAACCACGATCTGCACCAGTGGCTCCACCAGTGACCTCTACTTCAGAGCGCTCCTACTCGTCGTAGCGTCGCTCTCGAGGCTCCAGTTGCCTGTGATGAATGTGTATGTAAATGACCACTTACTGTATATCCTCCTGCTGGAGCCCGGTTCACGTGCACACACATCGCATAAGCTCGCGCCTCTATGCTCTCGCCCAAGGGGCACGTGATGACATCACTAATACTCAGCATAAACTGCAGCTATGCAGCCATGAGACTGGAACTAGCGATGCTACCATAACCTGTGTGCACCCTTGGGCGAGAGCCTGTGTTCGGTGTGACACTGATTCCAGGTGAATTTGAATGACGGGCTTACGGACACTTGGATGTTGTACATTTGAAGACGTGGTCACCAGTTATTTCAATTGTCTTGGATTTGTATGCCGTGCTGTTTACCCCTGAAACTCCAAAAGTGTTTTGTGGACTCTGACACTTCACCCACCCTTCCATCGGCTCAGTGGTGAGCAGATATTGAGTGATATAAACATTTTCGGTGAACTATCCCTTTAACTGAAAATCTTGTCTAAGAATAATCGGAGTCTGAATCAGAGTGAGTAATACCACGGCGAGGTTGGATCAAACACTACAGTAGTGTAGAGCCGGATATAGATCCAAGTGCTACACAGGTCTATGATCATCCCTCTTGTTTCATTATTGACTCTTGCATGTCAGCCCTCACCGCCTGTGTGAGACCTTGAACCCACTCAACCACTAACAGGAGGCCATCTCCATAATTACAGCGCCGAGACAGAAGAGCTTCTGCGGCATCAAACTCACAGCCCTCGGATTGTTAAAGCACATATGTCAGCATTTGAATTTGACTCAGATCCAAGGTTTGCCAGTAATGAAACTGGGGGGGATGAGGGGTGAGTCAGCCACTGGCCTTTGTTAATTGCATGTCTCACATCGTCCTGGCCAGGACAGTTAATTGGAAAAGATCAAGGGGATTTGCAGTGTTAATGAGCTTCCCGTGACCCCAAGTCATACTTTGGATACCAGAGGAGTCTTTTGCTATCTCCCCACATTCGCCCGACCCTTCTGCTAGAGCAAAACTTTCCAGTTCTGGAGCTTCATCTCCTGTGTTTGGTCGCATCAGCTCAGAGGGGAATAGATGCTCTATTATAAGCACAGCAATGTTTAAGCAAGAATTAATCATCCGTTCATCTCTACCTCTGTGTCCCTGTGCTTTCAACGTTTTGCATTCCGATATGCTACCTGGCTTTTAATGCTGCTTTGTGCCGTAGTGTATGTTTGTGCAAGAATAAACGTGGAAGAAGAATTAAGAAAAATAGAAATGAATGCGCTCCTTCTGGGCTCAAGTCCATCCTTTCACCAAGTTTTTGCATAATAATGATTAACGGACAGAGGTGAAAACGTTACCTCCTTGGTTAAAGTAAAAATTGGCTCCATCACATCACACAAGCAAAGAAAATAACAGTTTCTTCATATATTATTTTGTCATGTTGGAAATAACATTTAACACATTTCCCATCTTGGAAACTCTTCATTCAACTTTCTCACTAATGATGTTGATACCATTAGGAATCCCTGTTCTGGGTGTTTTGGTCATGTCACTGTCTGAATCTGTCTGGCCAGATATAGAAATCACTTTATAGATAATGAGCATTTCCACAGACTGAACCAGAAGTAGAGAGAGAAAACGATTTCCTCTACATTCCCCGGGAAATAATTATCCTTCCCAAAGTTATTTTTATTTATTTATTTATTGATATTGCAGGTAGCCGTGTCGCAACCATTTCTCTTGGCATGGCCTGACACTTTGGAAAATGAGTGTTGTACCAGAAAAAAAATCTTTGCCCAAAAATCACAATTATTGCTCAAGGTGAGACACATTGCAAATTCAGAGTGTTAAATATTTAGAGAGAGAAAGTTGAAACATAACAGTGTGTGAGATCTAACTGCATCCATAGTAAAACAGCTTAATTTGCTCTGAACATTACAGGAAATAACTCAAATGTGACAGAGAGCAACAAACTAAACAGCAGCAGTATTTTCTCCGTCTAATGTTTGTCCGAGTGTGGCTGTAAATCTACACTTGGCTAAAAGCCACGGCTCTGTGAAGCCCTCTGGGAGCTACAGTGGTAATGTGCAGTCGGATTCTGGACCCGCAATTAATACACACAGTTTCAAACTATCATATCTAACATGGCAGTGGGAAATTCACATCAGTATTCATGTTAGTGATCAAAACCATACAGAGAATTTCTCAGAACATGGAAATAAAATAAGTACATACATTTCCAAAGCTCCTCTTTTGCAGCTCTGACCATCCACTTTCCTAATTTTGTCTTTACGTGGTTTGAATACACAATGAACGCGAAGTCAATATAATGTCATGTAAAGTGAATTAAAATTTGCGTCCCAATGTTTTATTGCAGAGACACACGCTATTGTTGGATTTCAGCTGGAGGCCTTTCTCAAATATTTTTGAAGTAATAAAGTGCTGACCCTGACCCGGCGTGTGAAAACAGTTGTATCTTGTGGATCTGGAGAATATTTGCCAAGTCAGGAAATGACTCCTCACCTGGAGTAACAGGTGATATGACTCGGATAGGCAGGAAGTCTGCTTGTCAGGGAGGGTGTAACAAAACAAAGTCGAATAGCTGCCACGGTCTAACAGTCCCCTTATATTCCATCGAGCTGCACCAAATTTCCCACACTCATAGAAATCAGTTCAGAAAATATGCCTGATTTATTTTCATTTGGGGAAATCAGTGACAATGTCAAAAAATCCGGCAATTATAAAGAAAGTGGTCAAAAATAATTCCTGGGTCTGTCTCCTGATCCAGCCACATGCTCCCACAAACTAATGTGGAAAACTGGGCAGTAGTTTTTGCAAATCTTGCAAACAAACCTCCCTGCTGCGATAGGGGATGAGTAGGATCCAGTGTTTTTGGTGCACAAGATAATTTTTATAACTGACTAACCGTGTTTAGTGCATTAAATGATAGAGTTGGGATCTAGATTCATCCTAGCTCTGTGACAGTGATGTGTGCTGCCCATCATGCAAACATGAATAGACCAGGACTGATATTAAGCATTAGGATCTTAACGGTGGATGTCTACAAATCAAACTTCACTGAGGGAAATCCAGATCATGTGAGCTCAGCTTTCATGATAAGACGCTCCTGCAATCTAGTCCCCTCGGTGTAAACACAAGTGAAAATTTGTTTCATCCTCTCCAAAGTAAGAACCGTTAAAAACTCTGGCAGCACCTTTACAAAGCTGACCATGAGTCTGTCCAACGTCTACAGCTTCACTCAGCGACACCACATTTCCAGATTAAAGCGGAAACATTACATTTGCTTTGCATCTCAGAAACAATGCTGACAACAGGCGATCTGTCTTTTAACCATCAACACAAGTGTGTGGTTAAGCTTGTGGTGCAAATGCATTCAGTGAATAATGGAAATAAAAGTAATTGAGCCCGACACATGGATCAGAATGGTTGTGTTTAGTCTCCCTATTGGTCCTGAGCAGGTTTTGAGTGTGTGATAAACCAACGGATGTCCCATTTGTCATTAGCTTTAAAAGCCAGGTGCAGTCACACCTCGGCCAGTCGCTACTATAATGGCAGATTTTCCAGGAAGTAAGAAAAGAGAAAGGGAAGCAGAGTGTGCATGCATTTTGCACACACCTATATCACTCTCTTGATAATGCACCCTTTAAATAGCAATGAAATGCTGCGCCATTGTCTACAGGCAAGTTTTGTTTTGGTCAAAAGCAGAACAAAGAGAGCAATGGGTCAGAAATGCACCTGAACACACTGCATGTTAGGATCAACACAATCGGGACACTGTCCTATAAACAAAAGGCAAAATGTCCCAAAATACATACAAATAATAATAATAATAATCACAATGTATAGTCCCTGTAGAAGTTAAAAGAAGATGCCAACTTCTCCTTGAGAAACACAGCACTGTACAACCATTAGATTAACAACTCCATATTCAAATCTAGGCATTAATGAAAACCAGAATGTCTCTGTTTGCCTGCGACGGAGCAGAGAAGGGACACGAACATCTGAGAAGGACACAGAACCCTTTGAAAAATGTGATTCAACTCTGCCCACAGTAACATGACCTTTGGAGAAAGTCTGCTGGCAGTGAGGAAACTGCCTGCCACTGCAAAGAAAGTACTGTACCCAGTTTGGTGCCGCTGCTGCCCTGGGACTGGCCGTGGAGGAGAACACAGCACTAATGGATCGCAGCGCTCGGGCCTGGACTCACTCACACTGTACGGCCTCTCTGATTTTGAAATATTCAAGCCAGTGCTCTTGCCTGTCAATTAATATTTACTTCAACAAGCGCTGCACACAGTCTGCTCATGGCG
Source organism: Platichthys flesus (assembly GCF_949316205.1). Classification (NCBI taxonomy): domain Eukaryota; kingdom Metazoa; phylum Chordata; class Actinopteri; order Pleuronectiformes; family Pleuronectidae; genus Platichthys; species Platichthys flesus. Next base: position 21,397,866 of record NC_084949.1, read on the forward strand.
CTCTGGGGATGCATAGGACTTTTACTGTTTTTGGCTCATTTGGGCTCAAGATGGCCACAAATACAAAAAGGTACAGTATAAATCATTTATTTATGAAGTCGCACTGCGTTGTGTCCTTTTATGTAAATGACGGTGGGAGCTGAGAGGCAGACCGGGACATTTTAAAGGGATATTCCACCTAAACATGCTGTTGATGAGTTGCACATTATTGCATTAAGCACACACACGTCTTGGATGACGGATGGATTTACACTGTGATTCTTTGAATTCTCATTAAATTGGTGTGAATCCTGATTTAACCTGTTTCAAGTCAGCGGCGGTGGAGAATGGAGGCTTTGGGTTACCTGGCAGCGTACTGGGACTGCCTCTCCCATTCCCATTACGCTGACACTGGGGACAGATGCCAGCTCCCCTGCCAGATGACGCATCACTCCTCTCACTCACCTGCCTCCCCGCCGCCCATTACCGCTGCCCAAAATGCAGCATACATGAATCATGCCACAGCTGCCGCGGCGCCCCAGCCCCGGCCTAATTGAGCAATTAGGGCCTTTGGTTAACAATTATCAGTAATCGTCAGAGGACAAATGAGGGGCTGAGGAGAGTCGGTCACAGGGGGGGGCACAGAGTGAAGGCTTAGATCATATGAGACAATATGACAGTGATGTTTCTACACAGACCAACAGGGGTTTCAAACTATATTTTAAGATATAATTTATAAATAAATAAATTATTTTATTTATAAATAATAAATAATAAATGTTATACATTTCATTGACTGGTGTTTACATCCTCCCAAATCTACAGAAAATACGTCATATTCACTTTAGCTGTGAATTTACGCGTCTCTACTACATCAGATTTCTTCCACTGTTTGTATTCATCACTTGTAATTGATCCTGATTATTCTTTACTGTTTGAAGCATTATGGAGGCAGCAGAGCCAATTCTAGCTGACACAGGGGGCGGAAGGGGCCTCGACATTCACACTCACATTCACAGCTTCTGACAGTGTAGAGTCTCCAATTAAGCCAACCCCGATCTTGCAAGTCTTTGGAGGGAGGAAGCCAGAGTATCCAGATAAAAACCCACACAGACACCAGGAGAACAGACAAATTCCACAGCCCGACCAGAAAACAAGTGTTTGGCAAATTATGGCCCAATTTAATTAGTTGTAAGATTTTTCTTAAAGTCAAATGAAACAGAGACGGACACTAAGCTGGCTTCAGGACAGAGGTAAAAAAGAAACACTCTGAAGTCACTTGGTTGAGACTTGAGGTAAAGGTATGAGGGGTTTTATCTCAGGCATCTGCACTGACTCCCCAGACTGGAACTCAGTGACCCGTGTCTTCCTGTGTGTAGGTCACTCGAGGTAAAAAGACTGGGAGGGAATGAAAATGACGAGGGAGGCAGAGAGAGGCAAACAGTGAGGGTGTGGGAGGGGAGAGAGAGAGAGAGAGAGAGAGAGAGAGAAAGAGAGAGAGAGAGAGAGAGAGAGAGAGAGAGAGACTTTACTGCAAACAGGCCTGGGGGATTTAATCACAGTAAAACACTGAACTCTTATTGGGGGTATCAAAACATTTTACGAGAGCAGCTGTGCCAAAACTGTAGCACCACAACCGTGTCCCAGTCCAAGATAAATCAGCGGTAGTCCTCCAGATCACCTTATGTGCCTCATTTAAACCCCAACTACTGTGCAACGGGAAAGAGATAGATTTGTTAGACATGACATAAAGTTTCAGTTACATCATAGGACATCGTGGGTAAATACTCAAAGAGTCAGTTCCCTGGAAATTATAATACAACACGTGTCCTTGGCTCCTTTCTTGTCAATCTGCCTGTCTCTCATTCCACCGCATTCCTAATGTACCTTGTTGGAATTAGGTCTGGTGACTGGGTATGTAGGTCCATCCATCCATCCATCCATCCATCCATCCATCCATCCATCCATCCATCCATCCATCCCTCCATCCATCAGTCATCTACAGTGCTTATCCTGTGAGGGTTGGTGGGAGTGCTGGTGCCAATCCCAGCTGACACTGGGCGAAAGGCAGCCTACCACCTGGACAGGTCGCATATAGTGTTGCAGGGCTTGGCGGGAGGCTGGAGCCAGTAGGTAGGTCTCTGAAGTATATTCCACATATTGGCTTGGTTATGAAACCAGTTTGAGATGACGTTTGTTTTGTAACATGGTGCATCATCATGCAGGAAGTGTCCGTCAGAATATGTATAAGTAGCAGCATCAATGCTCAGATCATTCGAACGTTGATTGATTGGCATTAAGGAGCCCAAACTGTTCTCCACGCTACTAGACCACCACCAGTTGACATAATAGGGTCCATGGATTCTGTTGACGCCAACTACTGAAGCTACTGTCTTCATGCTGTAGCAGAAATCAAGAGTCATCAGACTCGACTATATTTTACCGGCCTTCGCCTTTCCAGTTTGATGACTTTGTGTCGGCTGCAGCCTCAGATCTCTGTTCTTAATGGCGGGAGTGGAACACTATGAATGCTTCTGCTGTCGACTACCTCAAGATTCAATGTATTGTTAATTACCAGAAGCTTTTCTGCTCTGTACAGTTTTAAAGAGAGCTTATCTGAGTTACCGTATAGACCTTTCTGTAAACTCCAACCAGTCTTGAATATCTTCTCAGACTTTTCTTATCAACAAAACATTTCTATCCACAGAACTGCTCCCCACTGCATGCGTTCTGTTTTTCCACACCATTCTGAGTTGACTCCAGAGACTGTTGGGCATCAAAATCCCAGGAGACCGGCTGTTTCAGGATCAGTCCAACCAGCCTGTCTGGCACCAACAGTCATACCACAGTGAGATCATGTTTTCCCCTCGTCCTGATGTTGGTTGTGTATAAACTGAAGATGCTGACCTGCATCTGCCTGATTTTACTCATTGAATCCATGCCCCATGATGAGCTGATTGGATAATTGATAGATAATGACTGAAAGGGTTCCAAATAAAGTGCCTACAAATATATATGAATGATGTGGATCCAGGAGCATGTTGAGCAGCGAACATTTGCTGATAAACATAGATTTTTTTCCCGCCGTGACCTAAATATACAAACACACAAGAGACTAAGTTTTATGATTTTTAAGAAAAAGAAAGTAGATGCAGAAAATTCTTCTGTCCAAGTGAAATGGGGAAATGTACCAAAACTGGTTGAGCTACATGGACATATGTGCTTTGGAAAAGGTCAATGTCAGAATCTGGGTTTCCAACAAGTGACTTTCACAAGACCAAATTCTGACAGCTACATTCTTATGCAGGCAAGTTTTTGTGGTGATTAAGCTGATAGCAAAAAAAAGGAAAACCTAAGTCAGAAAGAGAATTTGTGAAGGAGCCATGTTGGAGCTTCTAGAAGCGGACAAAGTAAAACTGTTCAAAAGTGTCAATTTTGTCACAAAGATATTAAACAACAAAAAACTGCAAAAACGTCACAAACTGAAGTTTAAGTCGTCTTGCAGCAGCCTTAGCTTAGCTTTAGTTCTGGCCTTTAATGTGCGTCGTCCCCCGGTTCTCGCTGGAAATGTTCTGTCCATAAAAACACAATACCCAAAAACATATTTGAAAAAAGATCATCCGACTGAAACTGACAATATACCTTGAGCTCACAGTAATTTTTGTGCATGGACTACTACAAAGTACAAGGGAGGAAACGCTGTATTTGCAACTGGGCATTCCACAACCAAGGGTGAGGATTTTCTTGAGTAAGATTCTTAGGTAACATCAACCTGTGCTCAACACAACCATCTGACATCAGATGCCTCGCCAAAGAAAAACAGTTAAAGCAGTTCTTGTGATATAGCCTTTGTGAAAGATGCCATCAAAAAATTATAAAATCTAAAGTGGTAGTAAAAATCATGACAAGAAATGAATGAGTATAAAAACAAGTACGAAATGTATGTTAAGTAATTTAGTAAGGCCCTTGAATAATTTTATAAAAATTTTAATGGGCCTTGATACGAAAAAGGTGCAGCACACGGCTTATTAATTGTTCTGTTGGGAATACATGTTACATTTGTGCAACATTTATTCCTGTGGCATCACTTCACAAGGTGGTGGCGTTGCTTTAAAATTCTGGGATTCTGGCAAAGCCACATTTGAAATGGATAAATGAATATTTCGAACGCTAAAGCAATACTTTAAAGCATGCAGGCTCCCAGGGCCAAACTGGGATGGACAGATTTGAAATGAGCAACAGATGGCTGGAATTGATGAGGAGAGGAAAACAACACTGTTGAGCAGAGCCGGGGAGGCGTTCGGGCAGATCTCAATCCTGTCATCTCCACCATGATAAACCATTTATTTGACTATAGTCAAAGAAGAGAACTCCTCAAAAACGAAGGCCAATATCTGCTCATCAGACAGAGATTTACAGCAGATTGTACATCCTTCAGCACACACACACACACACACAAACACACACACACACACACACACACACACACACACATTCACACATACACACACACACACACATCACAGGCATTAACGATTAATTTCCTGTATCTTTCATTCAATCCAATTTTTGAAGCCGCACCAATCAATCAAAACAATTTTAATATGAATATGGGTCAAACGCCTCCGTGGAATCTGAAAGGAGTCAACCACAAGGATGAATGAGATAGTGTCACCTGATTCCCCCGTCAGTTCTATGAGGCTTTTCAGCTTCTTGTTTCTGTGAAGTCTCTTATTAGTGCTCTAATAAAATGGCTGCATCTCACCTGTCCAGCACCAAAATGACAAAGGGACAAAATTTGCAGCTATCTGGTGAACACAGTGGAGAGTCAGATATTTTAAATTACGATTAACGTATGTAATTTTAATTTCTCCAGGCAACCTGGAATAAGATTTCAAATATTGCTCTCGTAGATTTAATATAAAGATGGGCGACACGTCTCCATTGTCCTCCCACTATCCAGAAATGAAGCCAAACTATCCCAGTCATGAAAGCCGCTATCTTACTCATTTAGATTCAGAGTTTGCGTGGTAGAGACTCTGAAAAACAGGGTCAACCAATCGGGAGGCAGTCTCAGTCCCTGTTTTCACCGTATATAACTATGTTTAAGTCATCAACTTGTTTGAAGGTGCACAGCATGAACTTGAAATATTCGCACCCATCGAAAGAAGTGGTGGTCAGCAAATATTCTCCGTCCCTCCACTCCCACACACAGGTGAACTGCTGCTGATATAAACTATGAGTTATCACCACCCATATCCACATCAACTTTAACAACCACCGTGATCGCACAATCATGAATTATGTCAAAAAACTCTATTACTAAACCTTATACTGCGATAAAAATATAAATCTTCAGTGAAATACGAGCATGGCTGCTTCTTACATTTCAGTTGTTGTTGTTTTTTCACCCTGAAATATCAAAATATATTCTGTGAAAAAGGCAGCATTGTTACTGTATCCACAGTTGAAGCACACACACACACACACACACACACACATACACATGCACACACACTGGATTTCTAGCGTACAGAATATGGTTCACTCTTTGTCATCCTCACGAGCGCAGGCAATGATTCACAGAGCAGAGCGCGGTTCCTCTGGAAGCTCGCGGCAGAGACCGTGAGGAGACCCGTTACCTAGCAACGCTGTGGTTGTCTCATGCTCCAGGTGTAACTTCCGTGAAGAAGCTGGAGCCCCATGTGAACCAAGTGGGTGCTGCGGTATTTCAAACCCTGTGTGTGTTCTTGTATTTTTAAGAAAAATGTTGAGGAACAAAAGGAAGACTAAACAACACAGTGGGTTTTCACTGGTGGGCCTCAGGGTCCGGGGAGAGAGAGAGAACCTGGAGTTTTTCTCTGGAATCATATTGAATCATCATTCCAGATCCACCACTTCTCTCCCTCCACACGTTCACCTTCTGAGATCAGTGTTGTAATTAACAGCAGAGCGCTTCTCTTAGACCTATCAGTCATCTGCAGGCAGGTCAACGGCAGGGAAAGGAGCTCAATGCAAAACTCGGAATATTTCAAACTAAAAGCAGATGTTTTAATTAGCAAACATCCAAATTTAAAATTTCTCACTCAGATTGATGAAAATAGAAGTGATCAGGTTTTCTGTTAGATTGGGTGTTTTGGGGTTAATCATATTGACTTTCTATGTCAACATCTGGTCGTATGGAGAAAACTGAGATCTGGCCAGATTAACGTTATTATATGGGGTTTATATAGAATTTGGTTTAAGCATTCATAAATGCATTGCATAGCTTGTCTCCCTCTGTGCTCATGCTGCTGTACATTGATTTAAACGATTGGTTGACTACTAAAACGGTTCACTCTGGGGAATTGGATTTAGGATCTATAATATATAGTAGTTATAATTATGTTTTCTTTTGTGTATAATCACCTGACCAAAAACATTGCAAACTTTCGCCCAACTTAGCTCCTGTTTCAAGTTGCTGTACGAGGCCATGCATATAGTGACACTGCAGATAATAGGCCCTATATAAAGTATGTGAATTAGTCTATGTAGTATGCAGAACATGCAGAAACCTGTCTGGACTGATAATCAATGTTTTTCTTATCACCATTATATAAAAACAAACCACATATTTTTTGTACAGAATATAAATCTGCCTCTAACACTTTATGGTTACTTTTTCCCCCCAACATTGTGACCAGCCATCTCAAACAGTTCTCCCATCCCCGGCTATATTTTGCTACAATAAGTGCAATGATGTTTGACTCCCCGGAGGATTCAGCTTGAAATGGCTCCAGCGAGAGTCTATTCAACATTTTTAGTGAAGTGGGTTCCAGACAGAAAGAACGACTGTATGAGAGAGGGAGAGAGAGAGGGAGAGAGAGAGAGGAGAGAGAGAGAGAGAGAGAGAGAGAGAGAGAGAGAGAGAGAGAGAGAGAGAGAGAGAGAGAGAGAGAGAGAGAGAGAGAGAGAGAGGTACTGAGAGGTTGAGGGCCTGGGAAACAGTGCCATCTATTGATTATACTTCACGTCGAGTTACGTTGTGGCATTCACAGTGAAGATCTTTCCTCACCTCCCTCATCATGTATGTTATTCTGTTTGAATGTTTTTAGCTCAGATCAGAGTAACAACCTAGTAGTATATTAATGTTGATCTTACTATATGTATTCATTACTCATATTGAGTGGTCATCAAGACTAGAAAGGCCCCATGGTGATATTGTTCTGCAGGATCTATCTTTTATTATATTAATGTGATAGGGATATATATGTGTTATATATTATGTATTTATTTATGGTATGCTTCACTTACTTGACTCCATTTATCATTAGGGCCATTTAAGTGCAATATAAATATTCAATAAGTTGGGTAACACACTGTGATGTAGTTGTACTCACAGTTTCGAGTGTTAATGAAGGAATAGCCTTTACGAACAATAATATCTCCCATTGAAATATCCCTGAATGTGTTTTCTGATGGACAGCAGCCTGTTCCTATGATCATCTCCGGCTCCATTTTGTGAACCAGTTGTGATGAAAAGGACATCTGCTCCCTGATGGACACTAACATTGTATTACATTAAGTCTCCAATCTGTTGTGACCTTATTAACACGATACAGCCAGATATTCAAAAACACTCAAATTACTTTCAACTTTGTTATTTTTAAACTGATTGACGAGCAGGATTTAAGAAAAACTGAGCGACTGCTACTGTGTCATCGCGCCACATAGTGAGTGGACCTTTAACACGGTGACAAATCATCAATTAATACATTTTAACGAGGGTCTGTCTCAGCCCGGCAGTTCACATGAGAACCTGCAGTGTGGCCCTGACGTCACACAGCGGCTCTGTAGGAGTCTGTGACAAGATGAGAAAAGACTTGTTCACCAGCACCGTGGTTGATATTCACAGTGAAAGACAACCGTCAGTGCCCAACTGCTCACAATGCTAATTTCTGACACATCTCCGGGAGTTTTCGTGTCAGATCGGCGGTGACATGCAGTGTCCAGGGTTGCTGTGCATCATAGTTCACATTTGGCCGATTGTTAGTATGGAAGGTGGTAACAGCAGTGTTGATGCTGTCAGTAGAGTCATCAGCGTGCGATGGCACAGTCCTCCAAACATAGAGGATTAAATGTACCAATTATAGTTGTGATTGAACTCCCCTAACTCCTGAAATGCCAACTTTTAATGAGCTGTGAAAACACTCCTGTTATCAGTTTCATGACAATACATTATGTTTAATAAAATCCCATTGGTTTTCATATAGATAGAGATACTTATGAGTATTGATTAATGGATTCATAATACTTCTAACTGCATTATAAGTATATGGAAAATTACCCGACCTTTTCTTTTGCTCTTTATTTTATGGGTGCCATGACATATGTATTTTCAACAGGGTATTAGTAAGTTGGTTATCCATCCATGACTTATAAGTAAAACATTGTGAAATGATTTATTAACCATTGATATACTATATTTATAACAATAGTAACAATAATGATGAAAACGATGATGATAACCGACAAAACAAAATAAGAAAAAACAATACATTAGAGAAAACCTTGAAAACAAACCAGTTAAAGGTTCAGTGTGTAGAATTTAGTGACATCTAGTGGTGAAATTGCGTGTTGCAGCTGAATACGCCTCACCCTCTCCTTCCAAAAATGAAAAGAGAACCTGTGGTTGTCTTCAGTTGTCAAAACATGGCGGCGTCCGTAGAGAGGAGCTGCTCCTGATGGAAATATAAAAGGATTTAAATATAAAGGGTTAATTCTAGGGTAAAGAAAACAAAAATGTCTTCGAATAGATCCCTTTCACCTAAATCTTACGCACTGAACCTGGATTTTTAAAGTCTTTCTGATAAAAAATATGTTTGGATCTCAGGTCCTGATGGCAGAAGCCCAGTCACCCTTGGTTACCAGCCTACAAATGCTGGATCTTAGATAACAGCTCAGAGCCCAGCGAGTTATAGCTCCGTAATATAACTGAGGGCCGGACTGAGCTGAGCCTTTAAAGTCACATCTTAAAGTCCCCAGTTATTATTTCTGAATGCTGCACCAACTTTGCCTTAATGCCAATGGATTTTCATTAAAAAAAACTAAATATCACATCCCATCGCAACTTCAGCACAATCCTGAAACACAGGAATTACTATCTAACAATCCGATACCTTATGACAGCACCAGATCACTGCCAGTGTGGACAGTGCTTGTGATGGATCTGTACATGCAGCTCTTCACGACGAAGAGAGAGAGGCCACAGGGCCGGTGATTTCACTGGAGGGGCAGGACTACTCGGGCGAGATCAGGCCCGGCCAGTGCCTCACTCCGACATGTGTCAGACTCCATTAGTTCTGACGTCAATGCGCTGACTTCTCCAAACAGAAATCTGTAAGTATATAGGCTCTGACAGATTAACAGTGCTATTAATGCCTACATGCGTTTGGGCCCTTGCAGAGAACTCAGAGAGCGTTATTGATCCGGGATTTGTCTTTGTGCCGTCAGAGCTGCTCTGTGTGAGAGGTGTGTTTTAATGTCGGGGTCAAGGTCAAAAAGGTGTAGAGGCACGTCACTGTCAGAGCGGCATGACTTGATGGAGTTCCCTGTGGGTGGCTTAGCACACATCTGCAGCAAAGGTTATATTACACGTATTTCAAACTCAAAGAACTAATTAAATGAAAGTTTGGTGTATATTTTTCAGTATTCCTCCTGCAGTGTGCTCATCGCCCCGTGCAGACTCCTCCACGCTGGTCTTTTCCCTCATGGGAGGAAAGGTTCTACTTTTCCTCTCCAGTTAAATCCCCACTTTCTTTTGTAGTCTGAAAAACTCACATCTTTGTAAAATGGCTTACCTCATATTGTCCTTGGCTCACTGAATTATATCCTCGTTCTACCAATCTAATTATCTAAAAATCCCCCTCTATGTCTCCCTTGCTGTTGTTTTTTATTTCTACTCCCATTGCTGCTCCCCTCCACATGGTCTGAGGTCACTGGTTGGGAATTGTGGCTCTGACTCAGGCATCACTTGCTGGTGAAGGTGCAGAGTTTGACTGGTGCTTTCCTTTAAAGTCACTGTTCATGGGTTCAGCTATAGAAACACAGGATGAGTAAACATATGTCAAATTAAACAAATGAAGAATATTTGTAAAAATAATAGAAGTCCCCTAATTTGAAGAGAGCAGTACAATTACAGTACAAAGAAGATGTTAGAGCCCCATCTGGTGGTCAGACCTGGAAAGTGATTTTCTTTTAAGAGAAAATGCAAAATCCTTCTTTTAAACTTTGACTTGTTACACAGTTTCTGATTGTCATTGGAGCACATGTGTCGTCAAAGTGATGAAGATATTTTCTGAGTTTGCACGTTTTTTTTTTCTATTTGCATTTGTTTTTTAAATTGAGCTATCTCAGCCACTGTAGTTTGGAGGCAGACCTGGTGGGACTGCTGTTGGACCCGATGCGCTGTGTGACACACTCCTGCCCGGAAGGGGGGCGCCATCGAGTCTACACCTTTAAAGGTAGAGAGGCGAGATCAGCCCAGAGCAGGACACAATCTCATTGGCTGAACAGAGTTGGCGTGTATGGTGATGGGTGTGGCTTGGTGGGCTTGTGAATTAAACGTTTATTTTGAAAGTCATTGCAGATCTCCACAGATAAGTGTGGGCATGGGTTAACTATAATGTAAACTTTTATATAATACAACATATCAATCAAACTTTATTTATACAGCAACTTTCATGCATGTTAGTGCATTTCAGTGTGATTCACATTTAATTGAAAATATGATAATAAGAAAGACATAAAATAAACTACATAAACAACAAGAGCAAAGAAAACAAACAATTAAAAAATACTTTGAGGCTAATGCACAATATACAAGGTCTTAAACAATACACAAGTGGCTCCAGAGTGTAAAAGCCTAGTTTAGTAAATTTTTGTGTAATCCAAAACAATTTAACATAACAAAACAATACACTGTTGTTGTTTCTATATAACCTGCCTGCTACATGTAAACACATTACATAATGTATTTAAACAACATAGACCAATAGCCTTTTTTCAGCCATATGCTCAAGTATGTTCATGTTTTCATGGCCATGCATCCAGATCTGTCTCTTACTGAATGAGGGATTCATACTTCCCACTCTACTATTCCTAATGTATCCGCTGCAGAGTCGTGCTACTTGACCTGGCAGCGATGCCAGCGACTCCACCTTTAACACAGTGTGAGAGAATTGGGTCATTGTGGGAGAAACGCTGCCCCTCAAGTGTCACTGATGCCAAACTGTGTCAAACCTGAAGTGACCCAGTATAATTCATGCCGTCTTGGTGGTGGAAGCGAGTGCTTGGTTCATATCAGAATGGCCCACAATGTCTGGCTCCCACAATGCCCTTGTTTGTGATCATGCCCAGACTTATGAATCCCCGCTGTGTGCATATATTTATATATTTAAATTTGGACCCGCTGCCTGGTAAATAATAGATATAGACGGTGTTTCTTCTCCTGGAGAACACTTTATTCCCCTACAGCAAGAGATTTACTCTGTGCAATTACCACGGCTGTGTGTGTGACTCACTTTTATTATCCTCATAAAAGTTGCCATGGGTCACGGCTGAGGATGATTTTTTTATTGTCCACTTCATGGTTGTGGCACATTTCGTGTACTTTCATGTGGAGATTCCAAGTGAACTGTTGATTTCCTTTGCATTCCCCCAATTCATATGTGAAAACTATATATGTTCAATAGAACACATGTGTTTTTATGTCATTAGTTATTGATTTGATTCATCATCATTGTTTTTCCAGCATAACCTCTGATCAATATTCCAATAAAATAAGATCCTAACAGAGGTGGTGGTCTCTGTTTACGAATGACAAGCATGAGACAGAAATGTAGAATATCACCTTTTAACATGGGTGATTGAGAAGTTTATAGTCAAATCTAAGTGCAGAATCTGTCAGTTTTTTTTTGTATGTCATGTTTTGATAATTTGGTTATATTCGTTTTCCCTGACTCAAAATAACTTAAATTATACTCCTGGTATGTTTAAATGCTGCTGATTGACTCCATAAGCAGAGCCCTCTTATCAAAGTGGATGGGTTTGCATGCCTCTGTGATTCTGGGAGCTGTGTTGCTACAGGCATCAGGTCCTTGTGGGAAAAGGGAAGATTTCCCAGTCTTAGCATCGGCATAGGGGTCCCTCCCAGAGACAAACCATGGCAGGGGGAAACTAGTAGTCACTTTAGTGCTCATATAGGTTAGACATTATTAGTGCCAATAAATATTTAAAAAAAATCCTAAACAGCTCCCACATCATCTCTAATTCAACAGGAAACAATCTGGGTTTATTCTAGAATTCCTCTACTCCAGTTTATCCAGTGAACACTAGAGGGAGGTGGAGTATATTTTATTCTTTCAATGTCACCACATCAGACAAAAATGATTGAGCCTGACTTCCTGAATTGAAATTAAATCATTGAGGCTAATCAGTCAACGTAAACTTATTACCTATTCAAATGACTGCCGTTAATTTCTGCTTAAATTTTTGTTTTCCTCATTATTCTTGTTTTGGCTGGAGTATAAAACCTCCACTGTATCCAAGACAGCAATAACTACAGTATGTGTCATTGCCCACAATAAGCTATGCACCACTGACCTCTCTCTAACTGTCTCATAACCTTTGACCCCTGAAGCTACATCCTCATCTTTATTGACACATTAATCTGTGTTGCTGCACCTGGTTTCCGCCATAAAAACAACACCCACAGTGCACATGATGTTTTCAGTGTGTTTACAGACACAGTTTAGATATCTTGATGTCTTTAATACGCCCACAAGTAATATTCTATAATATATATACATACTGTAGTAACTGTAAGTGTGTTTTATAAAATGTTATAAAGTGAAAAACTGAGATTTCACTTCTCCCCCCAGTATAGTAAGTAGCATATATTCATGAGGCATGTGATTTTCGGCCTGAAACCGGCAGAGCTTTGAGCACAAGCTTGGCATTGTTTTCTTTAGAGTGGATTTCCTCTGCTAAATGATTTTCATACAAATGCCTGAGGAGAATTTATTCCCACAATCCCCGATAAACTGCATTATATTAGCAGCTTAGCGAAAGTACCCGAAGAAGAAGTCAGAGGAGGCTTAAGCTCCACCGCCGGCCTGATTGTTATTTTTATTTTAGAGAGAGGGATTCTTGTCAGCGAGGGATTTTCTGCTTGTCATTCTGTACAGGATTTCCCTCCGCCGGGGGAAGAGCACTTCCATTTGGTTTCTGCTAAGTGACTTCCTCCTTTCTCAAAGGCTGCTGAGAACAATGCATCCAAAACAGCCGGCTGTTGATTTGAGGAATTCCTAAGATGTGGCTGTAAACACGTTGGTTATTTATACAGATTTGAATGAAATGGTTAAATCAAGGGAGATAAAAAATGAATGAAAAGTTTGACAATAGAGAGATAAGGTCACAAATGTTTTTTTGTTTCTATTCACTCATAATCTCATTTCCTTTCTCACATGTACACAATGTGTGATTAAGTAAAAACAAGGGCCACCCACCTCCAAAATAAAAGACCTGCCATCCCTCACAAATTGATTTACGACCCAATTTCACATATTTCCTGGTCTTCATGCTGGGTTTGTTATGTCTTTTCTTGTTAATGTGACACTATTCAATTGTTTAAAAACAGATTGTTTCATAGGGCACATACAAGACTTGCAGCTTTTGAAAGTAAAGGAAAAATAAAGAATAAATGTAGATTTTTTTCAGCTATCAGCCAAACTACCATAACTCTGACTATACTTGCAACTGTTTTTCTGTCAGAAAATTACTGGCCTGTCTTTAAAAACTAGCTTGTCCCTGTAATTGCTCATTAAATGTCACAGATTAGTGTTTTCTGTTGCACTGGCTTTGTGAATTAGGCCAATGTATATGAAAAGTGGATTAACTCAGCCCCATTCTGTCCTTTACACTGTGTTTGTCCTGTTTGTGTTGTTTTTTTTGTCTAGCTGCAGTGAGGGTGAGGCTCAGGACTGTGCCGTGCGGTGCCAGGTGGTGACAGGAAGGTACGAGCCTGGTGGGGAACAGTGATGAACCCAACAGGCAGAGTGTAAAGCTGGCTTTGACCCATGAAGCTCACTGTTTGTCAGACTTCCGATAGAGCGTCCAGCAGAGAATAATTCATGGATCTTGATGATTCTGTTTAGGGTACTGACATTTATGAGTGTGTAAGGTTTGGTGCAGATCCTATAAAAAATCCAGATCAAGTGAATTTAAATGTTGTTTCACGTGGCAACTGTTGGGCCTTGAACACAACAAAGGGCCATTCTACATTGTTTGTTTATTAGAAGAATTACACAGCATCTATGGAACAGATTCCCATGAAAATTGCTGGTATAGGATTGTACATGGGATAAGAAAACCTTTTGTTGTAAGGGTGCACGGTAAAGAAATATTTGCAATTTAAAAAAAATGATCAACAGTCGATGGATTAATAGACATAAGGCCAGATAGATGAATAGATAGATGTTATTTATTACTTCAGTGACAGTTAAAGGTTCAATGAGTAGAGTGTAGCATTTAGTGACATCTAGTGGTGATTTTGCATGTTGCAGCTTAATCTCCCTCAACTCACCCTCCCCTTCCAAACATGAAAGAGAACCTGTGGTAACCTTCAGTTGTCATAAAAACTCAAAAGACGTTAAGTATGTCAAGTGAAAAACATGGCCACCTCCGTAGAGAGGACCCACTGCCTATGTAAATATAAAGGGTTAATTCTAGGGTAAAGAATCCCTCAGATCCCTTTCACTGACAGGCTGCACCTTTAAGGCTTCATGGTCCTCAGGTCCTAGACACACGAGCTGGAACGACGCTCGGGGCATTAGGACCCTGAGGCTGGGGAGGTTCCCTGCTCCCTCATTATCCAGTGATGTGACAGTTTGACTCAGACTCCAGTGAGAGGGAGGATGTGAGGGAAGAAGGAGCTGGTCTGCGGTCAGTCTGCTGCGGTGCACCCCAACTTTGGTTTGGAAACTCCACAGCGATGCCTGTCACACTCCGCTGCTGCTGCGCGTTGTAGCACTCGGATTACTGCTGCTCCTGCGGCGGGGTGTTGTAAGAAGATCCATTCATTCATCTGGATTCAGTGTCCGTGGAGGTGAAGAGTGGTTTATTGTTTGGAAGCTGGTTTTTGCAACGAGCAGAAGTTGCAGAAGCGAGTGCGCACACTGGTCTGGGAGTGACTGGAGACGCACACGTGCACGGACTCATTCTGGATTCAAGTGTGAACTGTTTGTTTTTCTGTCAGGACGATTAAACATGTCTCTGAGCAGGAGCATCGAGTTCGAGCACTTCGAGGAGAAGATGCAGCGGACGCCCAGGAACAACCCGGGCCCCGGGTCCGCGCATCCTGGCTCCAGGGGAAACGGTGCGGTCCCCAGCCCGGCTCACAGCGCGCACTGCAGCTTCTACCGCA
Source organism: Platichthys flesus (assembly GCF_949316205.1). Classification (NCBI taxonomy): domain Eukaryota; kingdom Metazoa; phylum Chordata; class Actinopteri; order Pleuronectiformes; family Pleuronectidae; genus Platichthys; species Platichthys flesus. Next base: position 21,413,308 of record NC_084949.1, read on the forward strand.
CGCGCACCCTGCAGTCACTCACCTCCGAGAAGAAAGCCAAGAAAGTGCGATTCTACCGCAACGGGGACAAGTATTTCAAAGGGCTGGTGTACGCCGTGTCCAACGACCGGTTCCGGTCCCTGGACGCGCTGCTCATGGAGCTGACCCGGTCCCTGTCGGACAACGTCAACCTGCCCCAGGGGGTCCGGAGCCTGTACGTGCTGGACGGGGGCAGGAGGATCAGCAGCCTGGAAGAGTTAGTGGAGGGTAAGGGTTGATGATGATGATGATGATGGATGCATTGCCTTCCTCTTGCCACTATGAAAGAGGCCTGGTTGCACGACAGACTAATGTGCATCGATCCAGACATGCAATCGATTATTATTTGTGTTAAAAGCTAAATTTTGCCTTGACTATTGGTCGACTGGCTCATGCAGATGTGCACTACAGCCTCGGGAAAGTGAGGCCAGGGGTTTGAGGTCAGGCAGGTCAAGTCTAGCTCCACAAAGTCCCCCCCCCCCCCCCCCCCCCCCCCCACACACACACACACAGAGAGAGTAGAACTCTGTCCATTTATCTCCAGGGGGCATTGCATTATAATGGATGCAATTGCAAATCTTCCCTCTTCATTCACCCAGTTTTCCATCCTTGACATAACTCTTGTGACATGTTTGACCCAGTGCCATGCATGCACACAAGGACCCCCCCCCCACACACACACACACACTCACACAGACTTCTCAGTGCAGATCCAGGCTTCTGCTCTTTCATCTCAGCTGGTCTTTCCCTTCCCTCCACTTTGAGTTTGTGTATTCCAAACCCACTGCCTGGGAGTAAATGTTTGATGACTGTGTGTTTTTTTGTTTTAAGGTCAATTTGCCGTTAAAGTCTTAATCTCCCCCTTGGGGCTTAAAAGATGGAAGATTCCCCCCCTTTTCCAATATCCACACTATCTGTTTATTGCTTGCCATGTAGAGCAAGGGGTGGGGGGTGGGGGGGGGGGGGTATTAATGGGCTTTAATGGACTGGAAACTGACTGATTGCAATGATTTTATAGTTTGAAGTAACAGAAAAGTCCAAGTTCCCAAACAAATGTGTTTTTTTAAAACCACTTTATCAGATGCAGCCGTTGCACTGCAGACTCACGATTTGTGCCCAGTCAGCAGTCCTCTCACTGTCCTGCTGTGTTGTCCTCCCTGCAGGGGACATTGACCTCTCTCCGTGATGAGTTAAGCTTCATGTCTGTCTGCTCCAACCTGCCCTGCAATCCTCTTTCCACGTGATGGGGTTACCGCCCGGCCACGCACACACACACAGGATCCGCCGACCTCTCGCTTGCAGTCGTTATTCTTATGTACTGGTTTAGTTTTGGTGTCACATCCTCCACGCCGCTCACTTCCTGTGCCGGGTCCCCCTGAGAGACCCGAGGAAGATTTAGGCCAGCGAGTGTCTGATCTCAATTTCTGTGGCATCACTACTTTGGCAAACTGCAGCAGGAGTTAAGTTGTTTTTTGGTGCATTGGCTTGATCCAGAGTTGTACCTCTGACCGACAACTCAACAACTAACTGCGGCCTCGTCTACACTACTGCGGATAGGTTTTTTGAAGGTAAAATCACACCAGTAGCTCATAAGTTCTTTAACCTATATCTTTGCTTATGAAATGGTTAAGGCAGAAGAAGCCTGTGATTGTGATTTGATTGCTACATTGTGATTAGACAAAACGTAGAGCGGCCATTGTTGTTTCTGTGGACATGCACAAAGTGAGCTGTGACATTATAGTTCCCCAAATTCTCTGTTGTACATGTGCACGTGGATACACAACCACTAAAAATATCTGTTTGAGTGATTCTTGTCTTCGTGTAGACGAGAAGCACAAACTTAGAGGAAAAAGTTTGTTCTACAAAATAGCTGCTAAAGGGTCAGTTCACCCAAATCACATAAGAATCCTCTTTAATCCTTCTTCTTACTGGCATTGACAGTCGGTGTCAAAACATCTCAAACATGAGACGGACTGCAGGTGGGCCGGCTCCAGTGTCTTGTCCTCGTCTCCTCACCCATCCAAATGGACAGACGGAGGGCACATTGCTGCACAGCTCAGCAGTCCGTCCTCCATTGACCGAGGCCTGCTGGGGCTCTTTTGTGTGCAAAGCCAATCAAGCAGCGTTCACATGTGTGCCCCTTACGGCCCGGACGGGAGCCAGCCAGCCAAATTGAACTGCTGCGCTCGTGGAAAACAACACAGGGAGGTAGCAGGAGCGGAAGCTTTGTGGTTTACTGTGTGGACAGTGTGCTGACAGTGGAACTCCAGATGGGACAATAACTTCGCAGACTGAAGGGTTTATTTTCTAGCAAATGGTGAGATGAAGTCCCCTAATGGGGATGTTCCACTCGGCTAAAGATTATGAGGAATTCCGGCATTAGAAATATTTACATTTTCTAGCTGTTTATAGAGTTAGCCCTGATAGAGGGATGTCACATCATGAGTCACGGTACTGAACCAAATGAGGAAGCTGAACGAGAACTTCCTCATGGGCCCTGAATCACAGAAAGTAGAGAGCGGCCCTCTATCGTCTGTGATTCAGGGCTCGTTCAGTTCATCAGAACACGTATCCAAAATAACATTTTGATGTTTACCTAAAATGAAAGCATATTTTTTTACGAAATCATTTGATTCCTGGGAATTTTCCAAGATTTGTCATCATGGCCTTTTAATTTTTAACAGTTGTAGGAGCCCCTCAGTCATGAATATCTTAAATGTCTCATTTGAGGAGATTTATAGATTTTTTTGCTCCAGGCTAAAAACTGAGCTGCATCCTGATTGTAAGGATGATGGATCCATGGAGGTGGATGTTGAAAATGCTCGACCTTTATATCTCTACATTGTTGTGGCCATGATAAATCTCATACTGCCTCATCACATTTTTATGATTCCCAGTTACTCTTCAGAGGTCTTATACTGGTGCCAGCTGTGTGACCACTGCAGTAGTTGCTGGTTAGGCAGCTCTGGTGAGGTCGAGCTCAGCTGTGGTGCAGATGAGGACAGCAGCCGGTGGCGGGCGGAGGAGGCGCGGCCTCACACATGACTGGGAGACGTAGCACCTGAGATCCCCGGGTCTCCAGGGAACACACTTGTCACCAGCTCTGACAGTTCCCCTCAGATGATTGACAGCCCCAGTTTTATTTCGTTCCCCCCCCCCCCCCAGCTGCGTCCCAGCTCTTTAATTAGCCTCTGGTTAATTGCAGGCTTAATAAAACCAGGTATCGTGGGACGCACTGTCTCAAACGGTCTTTTTAACACTCCAGCTCCGTTCATCTGTCTTGAGACATATCCAGCAACCAGTAAAAACAACTATTTACCCAAAGACAGTGGAAATGGTTTCACAAAGAACATTTTTCTAAAAGTTATTAACTGACATATTTGTGTGGTTTGTAGGATTTAAGGATTATGCTGCTTTGAAACGAACATGTCTGTTTGCTCCACGGCCAGCTTCATTATAATCTCTGAAAACAGATTGAAAAAGGACAGTGTGGCCAGATGTACAATAATTATTGTATTTTTATGATACATGGTGCCCTCTCTACGATAATTTGATCATTTTATGACACTTTTATGGATGATCAGTTGTAATCTGGTTGGTAAAATTACAAACAACAACTCGGACAGTGAAAGGTGAACAGAAGACCGTCTTGGCCCAGATATCCACCCTCTGCACCGGGGGGCCCAAAATGTTGGCCGTTGCCCCCACAGGCTCATTCTTTGTCAGACGACAGCCAATGGGCTCAGAGATTGACCTGATTACTATGCAGTTTTCCTAAAACACAACACCCCAGCCACTGGGTAAGTTATTATATTGCTGCAGTTGATGATATGGCAAAAACAATGCTCCACTATTGGATCCAATAAATGTGATCATGCTTTTCATTATGCAGAAAGAGGAATTATGTCTTTGCCTGTTGAGCAGTAGCTTTCCTCTTCAAGGACACTGACATACTTTAGAAATAGAACGGAGCCACCAGAGAAAATATGTGTCACATTCTTACTCACGCTGAAGAAACGCGTCGGCATTCAGGAACAACAGTTTCTCATCTAACAATCACTCCAAAACAACCCCCCCCACACACACACACACATTCTTGACGTGTGATGAATGCGTGTGGGTTTTGTGTTGACTATATCTACCCTCAACTCTCTGTCCTCCTCCAGGTGAGAGTTACGTGTGCGCCTCCAACGAACCCTTCCGACGCGTGGACTACGCCAAGAACGTCAACCCCAACTGGTCGGTGGGCTGCAAGACCGGCACCTCGCGCTCCCTCTCCTCCCTCATGCAGCTGGTGCAGCGCGAGTCCAAGGACTTCATCAAGCCCAAGCTCGTCACCGTGATCCGCAGCGGCGTCAAACCGCGCAAGGCCGTTCGCATCCTGCTCAACAAGAAGACGGCGCACTCCTTCGATCAGGTGCTCACCGACATCACCGAGGCCATCAAGTTGGACTCTGGAGCCGTGAGGAGGCTGTACACGTTGGAGGGCAAGCAGGTGAGTGTGTCAAGGAGAACACTTGCTTATGAGACTCAGTAGAGAGATACCTCCGCCAAGGCCCAACAGTTAAATCAGCCTTTGCCATATTACACACACGCATAGATATCAGTCCCCTTAATATGTCTATATTATTATAATAGAGACAGTTGGACATATATCAGTATAACAGAACATAAAAACAGAGACGGAAATAATTGTCAACAGACGCCTCTCTCGCAATGTTAAAGCAAGGGATGGAAACATTCTTGGATCCACCCCTTTTGTCCAGATCATACTACATCCTTGCACTGCGTTTCGTGGTAATCCATCAAGTAGTGTTTGCGCAATCCTGTTTTACAAACAAACAAACAAAAACAACCAACAAACAAATGAACAAGGGTGGGAACAAAACCTCCTTGGTCTGAAAGCATCATCGGAGTATGATTTACAACTGTCTCCTCTTGGGGAGATGACAATAGCATCCATAGAAACAATGTTCCTTCTGGTTCCTGCCAATCCATGAGCTCACAGACCACCATTACATAACACGGCCGTTACAGAGGGAGTTCCCTGCATTGTCTTCAGTGAGACCAGGTCGGACGACGTGCACATGAAAACCAGATGGACCTGCGGGGCTGAGCGTTTGAGCCGAAAGATTTTATCTCCAGAAACCGCTGTGATTTACAAGCTTCAGCTGTGTCAGCACATCGGTAATCACATCCTCCTTAATCATCCATACGTAATTACACAGTCACAGTTATTTCAACAAGGCGCTAATGAATACACTTTGGAGTTCAGGCCTTTCGGTATAGCCATCAGTGCAGTGTCCTCCGCACCTCGTGAAGCCGTCAGAGGCTGGTTACGCTAGAATCGGATCCGTCTGGGAATCGTTCACCGCTGTAACGCATCTGAGATTCTCATTGAAGGTCCCTGGTGGTGGGAGATGAGGTGAGCTCCAACACCCGGTGATTTATATCGAAGGTTCCTCATCTGGGAGTCTCCTGACATTATGATTATTGATTATATTGTTTTAACTCCTCTTGCAGAAGTGATTTTAAACAACTGCAGCTCGTGACAAATGTCAAGGATGAATTATACTTAAATAAATGACACATCACAAAGGAGGAAATGTATAAAAGTTAAGTTTTCAAACAAATCTTTTGAACCTTGACAGGATCTTGAAAAGGAAAAGTTAGGTGAACAGATGTGAGGTTGTGGAAGGGCTGGAATGCATTTATGAGATTCACATCATATTTATGAATATAGAGTTCTAGTTAGGACTAAACTTTTGAATGCAAAGATACAAATACAATAATTTTCACCAGTTTAACAGGTTTTATAGCAAAGGACATAAAACAGACCCCTGGGTAATGACAGAATAAAGTTTAAAAGGCAGGGAATATAGCTTAGACTATTAAATACAAGAAGAACTGCAACGTTTTAAAGCTTAAATAAGAATAATTGCTCCCACATTTCTGCTTTGCATTGCCTACAATGGATTTTTTTTAAATGAGTGAAAAAAATACGATTATTTTCCTTGTGACGCAGCAAATGGTCACATCGTGCGTCAGTGGATTTCAGGTTAGATATTCATGTTTACTGTCGGTGTTGCAGTGAAAAACGTGTTCATGAACAAAGGTCAAAATGGTCACCAAGTCTTTTCTCATAAAATCTAAAACAGCTGTTTAATTGTTAGTGAAATTCAACTGTATAATTAAATGAACAACTCCACTGAGCTGCGGATTATTGCTGAAATGGCTTTGACGTTTAGTTTACGTGAAACGGAACAATGTCCTCATTTAAAAAAAGTAAAGTCTGAAAAGCAAAAGAGCTGCTGTTTGTTTCCTGTGAGCCGACAGTCCAGATAAGTGACTCATGAGAATAGTGATTCTTATCTCTTCTGACAGAGCCGGACCAGAGTCCTCTCTGTCAGGCCAGCACCCAACAGGAACACAGATTATAAGGTTTGTCAGGGTTATTTAATAGTATCCAGAATATCACTGTATATTTAACTTAATCACAGCTTAAAGTTTAATGTGCTGGATGCTCTTAAACTTGTTTGTTTCTGTGGCTGTGGAGCAAAGGTCTGTCTGAACCCTAAGAGAAAATCAGCCGAGCCCGACCCCAACATGACGGCTGTGTTGTTTGTGTCTGAATAAATCAAGTAGAGAGTCCAGCCAGCGAGACCAAACCCGACATTAACCCAGATATCATTTGAAACCTTTGTGCGAACCCGGCTGGCCTTAGATCAGCTGTCTACACTCTAAGATCAGGCAGATCTGATGCAGTAAGTTCCCGTTCCCTTTTCCTTCTAGCTGCGTATTATCTTTCAAATCATCAATCAATCATTTTAGTTGTGACTGTGGAGATACACTCTACTATTTCAAGTTCGTATATTCCCAATGACACATCACACAACTCACACCGACCACATCATGTATCTTCTTCAGATTCTCCCCACAGGATTTGAAATGATAAACACGTCAGCCATTACTCACAGCCGTCTCTTATTTCAGCGTCATTTGATGAATGATGTCTTCTTTTCCTTCAACATGAATCCTTCAGTCTGACACCAAGTGCTCAAGTCCTCCACAGCATTTCCTCCTTTGGATACAAGCAACAGATTTCAGATTTAATAATTCATTTTAGAGTTGAATGTTTATATGTATGAGTCAAGTAGTGTTTCTGAAGATGATTCAGGGGATTTAAAGCCTTTTCTGTCTGAAAACCTTTATGTGAACAAGTTACACACACTTAACAAATGCTTCTTCTCTCCTGGAGCAATTTACTTCAGGATATTCTTTTCAGCATCAGACAGAATGTGTGTTTCACATCTGTCAGTGCAACGACCCCAAAGCTAAAGCGTGAATGTCCTCGCCATGATGTCTTTTGCTTTTGACCCGTGTTGGTCTCTCGGCTGCATCAGGATCGTCTCAGGATCGAATTAAAAGTCTAATTGGAGGTTTTAACCCATTAAGCCTGTAACTTGAACCGAAGCACAGAGCTGGACACCTGACAACATCCTGTCCATTACAGCAGCAGTCACTTTAACACAGTGCATGCACTCTGTAATCTAGGCTGAGGGGATTCTTCTTATTCCCAGGGGAAAATAATATTTCACATATGACAACATAGTCTTTATTTCTTCTAGTCTTTATACATGTTACAATGTCAGACAAATTATCGCATGTTTAAAAGATGAATCTAGTTTTTGGGAGATTTGTGTCAATCCATAAAGGAACAATAAATTCCTAAGATTATCGACGACATGCATAAACCCATAAATGTGTCAATATATAGTGATTTTTTTTCCTTTCGGGGTTGAATAAATTAAAATGACTAATTTCCTGTATTTTGTGCTGGACAGTGTTTTATATCTTGGCTGTAGAGCAGAGGGCGTTTCCTAATGTCAGTTCCAATACCGTCAACACAAACATTTTGGGAAGCATGTTGTCCTTCAAACCACCGAGCCGTACCAGAAAATCGATATCTGTTTATCACTCTCATCCAGCCCAGAGTGAAATCAGTGTATTGTAGAGTTCACTGGAGGCCAGGGAAATGTTTTCCATCCGAAGTGAAAAGAATATTCTGTTGTGTGTATTTGAAAATGACACAGAGGCACAGAAACAGACACCAAACCAATGACACTCCTGTGGATGTGCGCTCCACACACACAAAGATACCCCTTGTTACAGTGACATCATCCTGGCCTTTATAGCCGTCATTTCGATTTTTATAATGCACTCAGTATTATTAGGTTCCCAATAAAACAACCCTGCAGTTATCTATATTAAAAGTTATAAAGTTGGGTTTTTACTGGAGCTGTAGTTTGTGGTGCTGTTAAACCCAAAGATGGCTCAGAAGGCTAAACTGACAGTGTGTGTACAGAATATTGAAGCAACTATGTTAAGTTACTCGGGTCATATATTAATTATATTATATTTGTTTCATTAAAAACGTGGAAAGTTAAAGAATAAGAAAATAAATCTCATGTTGTATAAATTCATAAATACAAACAAATCTTCTTTTGTTTTAGGTGTCATAACTTTATTGAAGGTGTGTGTCACCAAATATGATCAGGTCTTTAAATGAGACTCACAACATACCAGTAACACATGGTAACCCAACTAATCCCATAGATTCTAAAGAAGGCTTTACTTTGCTCTCCTAGAAAGTAAAGAACCCACCCCTTCACCCCCCCACACAAACCACACACCCCAAATGCCTTCCAGCAGCAGCCTGCCATCTGCTCCTCCAAAAATCAAATCACAGGTCCCAGCCATCCGGCACGCCCCCACCCACTGGTATACAAACACACACACACAAGCACACACACACACACTTGCCACCACCGGATAATTAGACTTATAACCTGGACGGGGCGTTAAAGTGCAGCTGTCAGGTGTGTTGGTGTGGATGGGTGTGTGTGTGTGTTTGTGTGTGTTTGTGTGTGTCTAAGCATCTTCAAACAACCCATCTCTGTCCACTCTCCTTCCTCAGACTGAATGTTAAGTGTAGGCGTCCGTTATCGGGGCCAAAAGAATCAGCTGCTGCTTTTCAGAGAAAATCCTGTTTTACATCTCAAAGCTGAGCGGGCAGGCAGAAAATAAGATTTCACTGTCTTTTCATTGTTTGATCAATGAATTCATTAATTCTGGGAACAGCTAGCAGTTCAGGACTCACTCCACTCTCTCTCTTTTATGTAGAAATCTTTCAGGAATAATTAAACAGTGGAAATAGTGATAAAGAGGAGACCATAAAACAGAAGGAGCGAGTGTTGCCTTTCACAAACCTGTTCACCCAGTGATGTTATCGGGTTGACAGCCAGTCTGCCCATTAACCAGAGGCCACAAGCAGAACCAGACTATTTAGACTGCTGAGCTGTGAGGGCTGAAATACTCGACTCTCTCTGAAATCTTTAAAGACCTTTTTCAGTTCATACAACCAGCTGAAGAATGGAGATGAAATGGGACAGATGTATTGTGTCTTCTGTAATAATCTGACACAGGTATGGAAAAGCCTACAGGAGCGATCTTGGTCTATGAAAAGTAAAATTCACACTTCTTTTTTTTCTTCCTCCCAATCTTTATCGCTCAGTCTGGTCAGCTCGTTTGAGTGAAATCCTTCCGGGCAGGTGCATCAGAGCTGAAGGTCACTCTCAGGTCTCGGCACTGCAGCAGTTTCAAATTGTCCCAAACAATTTGACCCCACGCTGTGAGTGAGAGCTGCAGAAAGGCAGAGAGAGACAACTCAATACACAAAGGCTCCGTGCGCGATTCTTAACATTGTTTTCATCAGGCTAAGCAGCTGTGTAGATGTGGGGAGAGGGTGGAGGAAGGAAGGAAGGAAGTCTTTATGTAGTTACCATCAATTAAAATCCCCTTAAAACCATTAAAAACACATGTTTAGACCAAAATCTAAACGCTCCACATTGTATCTACCAATTCCATTTAAATAAGAGCTTCATTTTCATCTTTAATATATTCTATTCAGTTCTGTGCAAATTTATTTATACCTTCATGAGCAATTACAGAAAAACTCTGGAGTGAAAACACATCTCAGATGATAGAAATTGAGCACTGGAAGGATCCCACTCTCACAGCAAGTTGCAAAGTGTTAAATGCACAGTGATCCTCCTGAAAATATCTCTTTTCGAGAAACTTAAAGTTTTCTATCATTATGGCCCCATTGTTGGACATGGGTCACTTTCTTATCAGACCACCACTGTGCACATGATGAGAAAGTTATCTTAGTAAATACCCTGCACCACACAGAGAATAAAGTTCTTTAGTGAAAGTTGCCCCTTGAGTATCTTATTAAAAATCCTCTCAGAACCATATAGAACCATATACAGTTATTATTCCTGACACATTACAAAGACAACAGCAAGAGTTGGATGTTCCTGGTTTGCTGAGTTTTGAGGGCATAGTCTTGTACGAGGGGTGGGGGGGTGGGGGGGGGTGAGTGGACGTTGGTTAGCGTGACATTGATGCATCGTGGCGTCCCCTGGAATAACACGCTTCTAATCATGACGGCCCCTTGGCCCCAATACTCCCAACCGGCCCGTGGTGGTGGGAACGTGGTTTTCTTTACACTCAGTTAAACACTAACACGGTTTATATTTCTGTGTCTTAATTCTGCCCACCTTCTCATCGTGTTGACGGTGAGATCTTGTCGTGTACTCGTGGCTCTGGCAGGTTGGTGGAACACGCTGGCCGATCCAGACAGATTACACTGTCTCACTCTCTGACCAGAGGCAAGGCCACACGGGCTGCGTCTGAATGTCGGGCTTGAGCTGCTTTCAGGGCCAAGTCTGGATTAAAACGCCGGCATTTAGGTCAACAGCCATGAAATGTGCATGGCCACCTATTGTTCTGTGCTGTCATTAGCATACACAGCCCCATGTGACACGTGACACCGGTGCACTGACACCATCCAACCAGGAGTATTCACTGAAAGTCTATTATGTCGTTAAATATCATATGGAGCTCTACAGAAACCTATTTAGCTGGATAATTGAAAAAGTACTGCACTCAATACTTAGATATACAATTAAATATACTGTTTCTAATGTTTATATTGTGATTGGTCTTTCATTTTATCCCATGCAGAATCTTTTCTCCTCGTATTTAACCTGCTTGTGCTCTATGTATCTTATCTGTGCATGTACACAGGAAGAGCGATCCTTCCTCTGTTTGCTTGTCTGTTTGCCTTTGGGGGGGTTCTGAGGAAGGGACTTGAACAGGATGTGGAGTATGGTGACCCGGAGAGCTCAACATACCGTACCAACATTGGTTGTCTGGGTTTTTGAAGGTTTTGAAGTGGTTGAAGATCTTGTTTTTATTTAGTTTGTGTGTGTTGTTCTCTCAGGGTTTGGATTAGTAGTAAATTCCTCCAAGATGAACTTGCATATAATATGGTGCATGCACTGAGGTGTTCATATAATGTTCATTTGAGTAAAAGAATCATTCTTGCACATGTGGGTTGTATCAGCTTGAGGCATGAAATCTGTATCTGTAGAGAGAAAGTAAAAATCTGCATTAAAAAACTTGTATGAATAAGACTGATTTGACTTTCAAAATAAAAGCTTGTCAGCGACAAAGTTTGCACAGCTTTCATTGATAGGAAACTGCATTGACTTCCATTCAATGTACGTTTTTCCATATCAGGATCACGATTTGATCCCTAGAAGGCACAAACGCACAATATGCATCAGTCTTGTTCCTTAGTCTTTGTGGGCAACTCACACATACCAAGAGCAAAAGTGTGTGTGTGTGTGCTATCCGTTCAGAGGTTCTGGCAGGATACCCTGCACCGACCGACGGGAAAACAAAGAGCCGGCAGACGACAGAGAGCCGGGTGTCAGGGGGACACGGGGCTGTCGGCTGTGCACAGAGTGTAAAGGCTACAGAGAAGGGGGGGCGGGGGGGGCAGCCCATTGTGTGCTGTGGGGGCTCTCACTCTCAACCACTTGTTTTGTTTGTCCAAACCTGGCTCACATCCATTCTTTGCCTGCTGGGCTCCTTCAAGAGAGTCGCCATCATGATCTGGTCGGGCTGCATTCAAACCCCAGACCAGACACATTGTTCCTCTACTGGAGTTTAATCACGCAGGCGAGCTCTGACGGCCTCGGCAAGATTCGGCACATCGATGCGAGGAATGGTTTTTGCACGGGGCAGATCATCATGGGATTAATCCAAGTTTTTCTGACAACTGAAGCGTGTTTGTTTTACTGATGATGAAGTTTCACTCGCACATCAGAAAGTGAGCTGGAACTCGTGGCTGATCAGTATGGAGGCCACAACCTAGGAAAGACGAGATACACCCAGAGCTGTTACAGCTGCTTGTCTGTATGGCTGTGCAGCCCGTGTTATTGAAGTCGTTTTGTTTGGTTTAATTGGCAGTTTGAGGATTATGTTAATTGTCAACAAAACAGCGTGTTATGCATCTCTTGTGGATTTCATAGAACCTCCAAGATTCTGCCGGTCTCCCTCTCTAAACAACATTGGTGATCTACTGAGGCTCATTTGGATAAAACAGTTGTTTATGCATGTTTAGACTTATACTCCCGCTCCCTTCATTCCTCCCCTCACAACTCCCTTTGAGAATAAAGCACATTCAGACACCCGGAGGTTATGGACTGTGATGTCTCTCTGTCTGAGTGCAAGAGTCTCTGAGAGCCAGAGAGCTGTGTAATGTGTGCTGCATTCAACCGGGCCAGTGTGTGGGAGAGTTCACTGCACTGGATTGTAGTTTCCCCTTAAACAAATGTGGGGAAAGTGCAAATTTGTGTTTATACTTCTTTTGTTCTGAAGTGTCTTGTGGATGGAGGGATGGATGGAAAAACAAACGTAAAGTGCAAGTCGGGTCATTCAATGAGCCTCGAAGTTTGAAATCTTTTGGGGAAATAGTCACATCTCCTTTTATATGGTTCACAGAGAAATGGTTCACATTGTGTTTTAAAGGTCTTTCACAGGTCCATATTTATTTAAACATTGATATCTGGACTTTGTGCTCAAATCATAGTTTTTAAGCAGAATAGTAACTACATTTAGTGGATATGATATGTTTAAATGTTGAAGTGGGGAAGACTTGGGACAGAATGACCCACTATATAAATAAAAACCTTTAAGATAAGAGTTGGACAGTACAACAGGAGCTGAATTATTGCACTGGGAGTATGTGACTGTATGTCCCAGACCAGTTAAGAATCCACATGAACTAAAAGAAGTCAGAAAAGTCTCAAATTATAAATGTTTTTTATATGTTATTTAAAGGATAAAAAAGTCCTTGATGAATGAATGAAATCCAAAATTCCCAAAATTTATGAAAACCCAGAGAAGACGATTCTCAAATATGAGTGAAGCGTACGTTTCCTCTTCGGTACATTCAGTGAGTTATGGTTTCTCCCTCATCTCATATCAGTGTGGTTTGTGTGTCAGTGTTTTCACACTTGATAGAAATTTGAATTCGTCAAAAAAGCGAATTATTCAGTAGCTAATGATCAATGTGACTAATGTAGTGACTCCACACGAGGGGAGTTGATGATTCTCATTGCTCATTTGCGTCTTGGCTGCTTTACACGTGTCCGAGATTTACGACTCTAATCCAGGGGAATTAAACGTCTCTGGATGCAGCCTCTGCCTGAGTGAGAGTCGAACACAGATAATGACCCGATGGGCTTTAGCTTAAACATCACCCCGACAAACTTAATAAGCACCCGGCCATCTGCATGTTCTCGTGGTGGCGCTTTAAATCGTTCCCGGTTCCCTGTGTTGCAGCAGGAGCAGTGTGTAGGCTGACCTTCCCCAAGGTAAGAGGCGGAGACTTTGATCTCCCTGCAGGTTATTTTGGTCTCTCCCTCAGGATCCCTCCCACTGTATTTGGCTCGTTTGGTGATGCTGGTTCTGGAGGTAGAAGGGGGACGATGATACCGAGTGATTACAGTGATCATCCTGTCGGCCATGACAGGGGCAGCCTCCGTTTTCATGTGTGTGTGTGTGTTCACCAGGGATTTGTGGTCTGTTCTACTAAATATAACAGTTCGATTAGTTAAGCACAAGTAACTATAACCCCCCCCTCCTTAAGAACTAGATGCAGTGTATTGATACTGTATGTGTGGTAACTGTCCTTTAATAATGGATGTTTTGGATTATTTCCACCGGTGCAGTGTTGTTAATCTGTTTTGAATGGCCTGGTTGTGTGGCCTGTGGTGACGCTGGTTGCGCAGGACTCGGTCCATAGAACCGTGAAGCTGCACCCCCCCCCCCCCCCAAGTTTATTCAAAGTTCAGTGGAGCTGGACTCAGGACACACAAAGTCCAGAACTATGGTTATTGCTGTGAGCAACTAAGTGACTTAACTCAAAGTTTAGTGATATTGAATGTATCGTTGCATATTCGCCTCCAAATATGACTCTGCACTTTCTTGGACCCTTAATAATGCACATGGCAATTGTGAAGTTAGTAAGATAGATAGATAGATAGATAGATGTTTTGTAGTTTTGCACTTTATGTGATCATCTTTAAAAATGTTATTGGTCTAATGAACAGATCCATTTCAATTCCTTCTCTTTCTGCTGAAACACTTTGAGCATTTATCCCCTCTGGTGCTGATTGGGTCATAAAGTACAGCAGGCGAGACGAAGGACACAGACGGATGGTGAGTGCAAGAGGAGGTCAGACATTCGAGAGTGGGGCGGGCGGGCTGGTGGGGGGGTTGTGACATCGTGGAGGGCAAACTTCAGTTTACCCCCCCAAGACATGTCAGCCAGCCAATACAGGACCCTGCAAACAGTTGACTTCACTTGATTGGCTGAGACAAGCTCTGCCAGTGCGGCGCTGGTGCTGGGGAGAGCCATCGGCTGTTTACCCTGGTGGTGGTTTGGTAAGAGCAAAGAGCAACATGGACAATGAGGTCTGACCTTCACACACTTCTTTACTCTGCGCTGCATCATCCTCTGCAGAGATTTTGAACTTCTATATTTATGGACAACACCCAATACATCCACTTATTTACTGAATGTATAAAACCTTTTGCAGTTATAACCGCAGCGTCAATATCTGCTGAACCTTTCAGAGGCATCACAGGTCCACAGGCGTTCAGGTCAACCCTAACCTCTATCCCTGTTCCCTAATGTAGGTTCAGACATTCATGATGATACCGGGATTCCCATCATCCTTGATTTTAATTTGATCAAAGAAATGATGTTGTGATATTTCTCTTCTTAATGACCAATTAAAGTGAATAATACTCTGAGTCCCATTCACCCTTTCAAACGAGCCTTTATGCAGCACTAAGCACTTCTCTATCAGTCATCAGGGACCATTCTTAGTTCCTTGTCGAGGGAACTTTGACATGCAAGCTGGAGAAGCTCGGGATCGAACTGACCTTCACATTAGTGGACAACCCACTCCCCTCTACCTCCTGTCGCCCATAAACTAGATAGAATCACTTTCCACTAAATTCTCAAAGGTTTAGTTCTGAGACAGCATCAAACTTAAAATGCCATAATTTCACTGACTCCGTGTCATTGAACGTCATTTCTCGACCACTTGACCTCTGTTCGTTGTAGCCTCTTATAAACCCCTGTCCACTCGGGGAACTATTTGTCTTCATTTCCCTGCATTCCCCTGGGCGTCACTGGCCGGCTGAAATGTACTCCATCACAGGCACCGCACTGCTCGCCCTGCAGAGAGAGAGGCGTTCGCTGGGATGAGTGTAAATCAAAATACAGCCATGGGCCTTCTGCACCAAGAAAAACACCACAACAGCCCCGAGTTTCTTTTCTTCACAGTCAGCCTGTTGCCTCAGGGGACGAGGGGACAACCTGCCCAAGGCCTGAATCTCACATTAAAGTAAAAGGATATTTTTAAATGAGAAATAGCATGTTATCTATATATTTAACCGTCTCTTCTTGTTATGGCTCACACCACAGCAGAGTCCATTAGTGCAGCACACATCCAACAGACCCAGAGGGCTGGTACTGTGGTGATTCCGACACCTGTGCCCTGACAGTATGTTGTTAGCGATCAGCTGCCAAGTTCCAGACTGAGAGCCGGACTAAAGAATGACATCCACTCCAGCTATGTTAAACCTCCGATAATGTGCCACACCTCACAGGGACACAGTCATTCACTTCCAGTTTGTCCACTATGGCCAAAACGGACATGTTAAGGCCATGAAATATATTTTTATGTGAATGTAGGACACACAGAAGTGTCATGTTTAGTGTGTTATTTATTATTAATGGGTGTGTAATTGAGTTCACTGAATGATGCATACTTCCGGTGTTATAGAATACTAGCCTTTAGCTTATATTGGTTCTTTTGTTCAACGTTCTTACTTTACCTCCACTTCTGTTTCCTTCCCTTAAGACCTTTAGCTTTTTCATCAGTTCTTCTAACGCCCACTCTCACTCTCCCTCTCCACACACACACACACACACACACACACACACACACACACACACACACACACACACACACACACACACACACACACACACACACACACACACACACACACACACACACACACACACACACACACACACACACACATACAAACACACACTTTCCCCCACTGTGTCAGCCCCCAATCTCCCCTTGAAGATCCATCTGCCCATAATCTTCAGCCATGCTGCAGCTCTCCTGCTCTTGTTTCAAATGTATGTGTGTGTGTGTGTCTCTGTGTGTGTCCATGCATGGACGTATGCCTCTCAGTGTGTGGGTGCACTTGCATGTGGAGGGATGATGAACAGATCTTCTCCTCCTGTGTCCTCCTACTTGTCCACCTACAGTCACCAAAGGATAATCCTAGTGTGTCTGTGTGTGTGTGTTTGTGTGGGCACTCTTCGCAGTATTTTATAAGTAACTCGTGTTTCCATCTCCAGGGGTGGGAGGTGGGTGTAAGTGGGAAAAGCTCTGGGAGCTGCAGAGAACACGAGGATCACAGCGTGAGACAGAACAGGAAAAGCCAAAAGACGAACGACCCGGCGGCAACAACACTAACTGTCCTGCTGTCCCTGCTATGACTCGGCACTGACTCTGCAGTATTGTGGATGTCAGGGTGTGTTGACCTCAGTGTGTACTGTTCCCTCAAAGCATTACGCAGCAGGAACAACTGCAGTCACTCATACAGCTGAAGCAGTGAAATGACTGAACGCTGGTGGAATCGTATAAAATAATGCAAAATCATGTGAATCCCTGGAACAGTGAAAACACAATGAAACTCCGTAGACCTTTTATAAAAGAAACTGGTAAATAAATGACCTTGAAAAATGAGGAGCAACTGAGTTACATCCCTGAACAGCAGTAACAAGTTATTGGCTTTCTCTTGTGCTGTAGTTCAAACTAATTGGAAGGAACCTGCTCTGTAGAATAAACTGAACATGTGCAAGGTGCTGATGTTGTTCTTTAATGAAGAGTAAGACTTAACATTCAAAAGAATATGTTTTAAAAGATATTTATTTTTAAACAACAATATAAGGTAGTTAGAGGCCCTGTTCATATTCCTTTAACATCAGACTTAAATGAGCAGATCACAAGTGGACATCTGCAGATCCAGTTCAGTTTCAAACCTGTGTCTCCACCTGCGTCTCCAATAACCACCTGTGTACTTTGAGCAGTCAACTGATCTGATCACCTGAGACGGATGGTGATGACGAGTCGGAACGGGGCCGAGGTGCACGTGAGCTGCACCTGGACCAGTTTCAAAGAAGCTGCGTTTATCTGAAACGTGTTCATCCTCATGGCCTAAACAATGCAGTGAATGTTTTTCTTTACTCATGCAGCTATAGGCTTCCTCTTTACTTTTGCTTGGGACAGTAAATCAGTAGACAAGTGTTAAACCTATGTGTTGCATTGTAATGTTATTTTAAAACTTCTGACCTAGTTATAGTATTTTAAGATTAACTATGTTTTGGGTCTGAGCAGTTGATAAAACTTTGAACAGGAGTACATGGCTCCCAGTCCAATTCTCTTGTATTGCTTCTTGTGTGAAGGATCCAATCAATTCTTTCAAACCACCACTGAAGACAAAAGACGAACGTCTCTCTGGATATGTATTTGACCGTCTCTTCCCCCCCCCTTCCTCCTCCAGCTCACCTGCCTGCAGGACTTCTTCGGGGACGATGACGTGTTTATCGCGTGCGGCCCGGAGAAGCACCGCTACGCCCAGGACGACTTTGTGTTGGATCACAGTGGTAAGGCTTCCACAGCCTTTATGACTGGTAGGCCTGACTAAGACTAACTCAACCTCCGTCTCCCTCTGTGTTTGTGTGTGTGTGTGTGTCTGTGTGTGTGTGTGTACGCATGTTATAGCATCCGTTTCCTTCTCTCCTTCTCTCACATGTGCTTGCAGCTCTTTTCCTATTGGAAGTTGACAGCCAGCTATGAGATCTTTGTGTATAAATTAAGAATCATTTGTCTAATCGTTCATTTAACAGTTTAATCCACATTATTATAGTAAATTTAGATTTTTGTTTCAAGTTAATTTAACTCTTTGTTCATCATTGACGAAAAGTTAACGGTGATCCACATCTTCTTGCTGCCAGGTGCATTGCAAGTGATATTCCATATTTGTGCTTCCCCTGTGTAAGCCGTTGTGTTCAGTCATTGTACATGTATTTTTAGAATTGTTTACAAACATGATCTCTGTTCACCAACCCACTGCACTTCAGTAAAGAGGACAACCTCACAGGAAGGAAAAAGAAGTTTGTTTTCGTAAAAGTCCTAAATATTGTCGTCCCTTTCATATGTTGTGTTGTTTTGTCAGGTTAGCTCAGCACAGGGAGACATATCCTAACACACGCTGAGCTAACTGCTGCTGAGGAAGTGTGATGGTGACTGGGTCGAACCCAGAGGTAGTTGGGAGCCCTCGTCCCACTTCCACTCTCCTGCTCCACTTTTTAAGAATTAGGTCTTTGAAAGAACAGAAATGTCACAGTGTGTTCTCGGCTGAAGG
Organism: Platichthys flesus; assembly: GCF_949316205.1. NCBI lineage: Eukaryota > Metazoa > Chordata > Actinopteri > Pleuronectiformes > Pleuronectidae > Platichthys > Platichthys flesus. The sequence goes on from NC_084949.1 coordinate 21,432,268, forward strand.
AGCAGAAGATGATCTTCATTTAGCAAAATAGGGCCAGTGCCCAATCCAATGTTGAAACGTGGAAAGAAAAAAGTTTATAAAACAAAAAGCAAAAGAAAGCAAATTTTTTGCAATAGATCATGGAACCTGTTTAGTGTGAACCAACGTGTGACTGTAGAAAAACAACCCAATGCTGAAAGTTTGCACAGAATATTTTGTTAAATGTGTTTCATATTTAATTCTCCAATCAAATATTTTTAGATTAAAATCAGTTTTCTGTGTTCTTAGCTTTTAGTCAAAAACTTGAAAGAGAACCTTTAACCATGGAGAGATTTGGCCTTACATTTACAAAAAACAAATGGGTGTAAAAAAGTCTGGAAAAGAATAAAGTAGCTCATTAGAACACGATACCAGCTAATCCATCTATTTCTCTGTGCTCTTTTTTGTTTGCTGACTGTGTTTCCATAATCAAGTCTGAGCAGCGTTCATGAAACCGTCTCACATTAACAACTTTGCCACATTAATAACCACGGCCACGTGCTTGTGCCACATTAACTCTGTCCTGAGAGGAGGAGAGAGCAGGTTTCTGATGGTGGAAGGTTAATGTATTCCACGCTGACCCTGAGCCTGTTGTCTCTCCAGAATGCAGAGTGCTGAAGTCATCGTACGGCCGCTCTGCGACTCCCGGCCGCTCGGCTAAGAGCCCCGGACCTTCACGACGCAGCAAATCCCCCGGAGCAGGTGACTGTGCACGCACTTCATTGCATTAGCACTTATGAAATTAAGAGAGATGAATGCTGTCAGTAAAAGGACAAATCTGGTCATGACTCGACAAACAGAAAGGTCGAGGCTGGCAAATGAATACACAACACTGTATGTGTGAAAGTATCTCTCACCATCTCAAGGTGACACTTCAGTATTCATCGACAGGCTGAGAAAAATCATTTTCATTTGGCAGCCTCATCCTCACTGAGAGATGGTGACATAATGCTGAGTAATAGGTTCAAAGACGAGCTTGTTCATCTTGACGGAGCGCTGCCAGAAGTCTTGAGATTTAGCTTTGGAAGTTCAACTTATATTTCAGTTAATCGTAATTTTAATCGTCTCTATTATGTCTTTAATTTGTAATTTGTATCTCTATTGTGACACTGCAGTGAGACGAGCCGTCCACTACTCCACCAGTCAGTCTCCCATCAAATCCCCAGGTGAGGCTGTGCTGGTGCTACACAGATTTCCTTATTTAACACCTGTCATATCAACTTCCTCTGGTAATGAGGGGAAAGTCAGTGAGTGGAATGAGCTTCTCACAGTGAGGGTTTCTCCTCTTGGGAGTAAACGCTGAATCTGCCTGTGTCTTCTTAAGAAGGCAACAAAGATAAATAACTGGAAGACATTTCGCTGAGAGTCTGACTTCACGGTGAAAACTAAAACGTACGACTCTGACGCAGCAGCAGTAGAAGCTCCAGCCGGTAGTCAGTGTGTAATAATGTTCCTCAGCTCAGCTGGGTTGATGCAGATAAGGAGACTTTGAGGTAAAGTTTGACGCATTATGTCTCTGTGCTTGTGCCAGAAACTGAGAGAGAGAAAGAAGGAGAGAGAGAGAAAGAGAGAAGGAGGCAGAGATCGTCTGTTCATGAGAGAATGAATCACTGGAACAAATGTAGCTCCGGTCCCGGCTGTGCTCCTCGTTTCAAACACTCACTTTGTCTCGTACAATATGAGAAGTGTACTGATCGTGGAAAGGGATATTTATGAAAACATCGAAATGTTTTTTTATCGTTTTAAGTCATTCACTAACATGTGATCAACAAATGAGAAGAAAAGTAACAGCAGTGCCATTTTAGACCCTTTCAGATGTTGCATGTAGATAGATAGATAGATAGATAAAAAGATGGATAGATAGATAGTTGGATAGATGGATGGATAGAAAGATGAATAGATAGATGGATAGATAGAAAGATAGATAGAAAGATGTATAGATAGAAAAATGGATAGATAGATAGAAACATGAATAGATATATGGATGGATGGATGGATGGGTAGGTAGATAGATGGATAGATATAAAGATGGATAGATAGATAGATATAAAGATGGATAGATGGATAGAAAGATGGATAGATAAGTAGAAAGATGGATAGATAGATAGATGGATAGAAAGATGGATAGATGGATAGAAAGATGGATAGATAAGTAGAAAGATGGATAGATAGATAGAAAGATGGATAGATAGAATCCGAGGCAGAGATTGAATCCAAATATAAATACAGAATTAAAGATGTGTTCAAACTGTACCTGTTACATTCTCTGCATCTCTTCATCAGCCCAGCACCTTATTAATATGATGTGTGAGTTTCAATGAGTCATGTAATAAATAAATGCAAAAATGTTCCCGACCGTGTGACTTCATCCTTCAGCTGGTCCTGGACCCAGAGTCTGTAACGACCCATTTGAAGAAGTTGTGTCACTATAGAGCAGTTTCATCCAATCACACCATTTTGAACCATTGTCCCACACATCCCCCCTTTCCGCTGCTCTTGCAAATCTCCTTCCTTCTTGTTTTTCTCTCGGTGCAGTAAACGGCGTCTCGAGCAGCCAGATCTCCACCAGGTCCACCAAGTCCTCCAGCCCGTCTCCCACCAGCCCCCGACCCGTCCCCAGCTTTACGGTACGAGACAGAATAGCCCAGGGATGTCACACACACACCAGCTGTGCTCCGACAGCCTCAGTGTGCAGCTTGTTTTTCATCAGGATGCATTCACATTCATCTGAGCAGGTTCCTGGCAAACAGCAGATACTTAAAGAAGTAACTGGCTGCAGCAAAAGTCATTGTAATCTTTACACCACAGAATTAATTTGATGTTAACCGTCCTTTTACCTCTTTAATACATTATGATGAAATAAATCTAGGTCACTGACCGATGCCCGTCTTGCAGCTCTGTGATGTATTCTCCGGTCGAGTCTGAGATAGAATCTGATTCGCTGGTGGATTGTTCTGTCCGAGGCGTGTGAGCAGAGAACCACAGAGTTTCTAACTGCTCCTGCCAGCTGGAAAACTTCCCAGCAGCCACTGCTCCTCTCTTAAGCCCGAAGACTTATCCATCCACATTCATTTGGCAGGATATGAGATTTTGTATGATTTACTGTCAGCTTTGAAATTAACTAGGAGAGAGGGGGGCGAGCAAAGCAGAATATATTATAAACTCTTTCTTATGTCCTCTCTGAAACGGACACATGGACGTGTGGAGGTAAAGAAACAGAAGTTATTTATCAGAGGAAAAAGCCTTTTTATGTAAACCACTTGTAGAGGAGACATGGAAGCTGTGGCACGTTCTACTTTGGTCCAGAGCACCGTGCTTTTAGACTGAATAATAGATCATTACTGTAACGGCACAGTGAGGCTGTGCATTATTGAAAAGTGTTATTTTAACACTTGTGGCTGACATTTTAAAATATATAGAAGCAATCTGTCAAAACAGCCTCAGATGTGCTCTGCTGATTGAGAACAGTTTCAATCTGCAGGGATGATCAATGGATATGAGTTTTTATTTATTTTTATTTTCACTTGTTACATTTCTGTGGCTTGAAGTTTGTTATTGAAGCCGCTAGGAAATCATACTAATCTTGTTTTTGTTCCGTCTGAATCATTTTATGTGGGAGAAGAGAATCAGTGACCCTCACAACACAAACATGGAGGTGTAATGTGTGTCAATCATGTTCTGGGGGGGGGGTTTAAGTGTTGCGGTTGCCATGGTGACTTGTTGTGTTTTGTGTGCTTGTGTCTATTTCTGTTTTTCCTTTTTGTTTCAGCAGATCCCTCCATCACTTCACAGCTCCTCCACTGATGTCAACGGCTCAATGCACAACCACCAAGAGCAAAGCAACCAACTGAGTCCAGAGGGTACATCTCCTTTTCTCTTTCTCTTTCTCTTTTCTCTTTTTCCTTTCCTCTCCTCTCCTCTTCGCACCTTACCTTCATTTCTTTTTTCCCTCTCCTATCCTCTCATCACCTTATTTCCTTTCCTATCCTCTTTTCTTTTCTTTTAATTTTCTCTCCTATCCTCACCTTACCTTTAATTTATTTTCCTTCCCTTTCTTTTCATTTATTCTCTCCTCTCCCTTCCTCTCCTATCCAATCCTGTCCTGGTCTGGTTTTTCTCCTCTCCTCTCCTCTCCTCTCCTCTCCTTTCCTCTCCTCTTCTCCCCTCTCCTTATTCCACTGCTGCCTGAGCAAATACTGAACTGTATATATATACATATATATACATCTAATGGTAATGTTGTTGAGTTCTCTGAGGACACTGCAGGAGGACTGTAGCGATCACTCTGCATGTTGTTGCCAGTGAGTGTGTTATTCTGCAGCACAGCATGTGGTCCTTTAATTCTCCGTCTGAGAAGCAGATGACTTTCTGCCAAAGATTCCTAAGCTCCTCTGTCTTTCAGTGCACGGCCGAGTTGGTTCTGTCTCCTCTTCTCACCTTCATCTCTCCTCAACAGTAAACGGCAACCGCTGCCCCCCCGCCGCCCCCATTTTGGAGAAATACGAAGTTGGGAAGGTCATCGGAGACGGCAACTTTGCCGTGGTGAAGGAGTGTGTGGAGAGGTGGGTGAAACGCAGCCAATCAGGATGGAGGTGTTTAAATGCACAGGCTCCTGGCAGCTGTGAGCAGCGGCGGCCCAGCGGGGGGGCCTGTTGCTCAATGAGATGGGCCTCACGTGAGGGAACTGCTCCATCAGGGTGTTTAAGTCCTGATGACGGGCATTGTGGAGACAGAGAGATCCTGGGGATTAAACCCAGCAGTGAATTCACTTCATTAGCCTTTTAATCTCTGAGTCAAGACACTGTGCAGACAGGAGGGAGGACGGGGGGGGGGGGCTCTCAGAACCTGACGCACGTTCCCAATGAGGTACTTTAAATTCCCCGTGAGGCCCAGTGAACCTGTTGAGTGCATTTCCTTCCTTGTTAAATATTTAAAAAGCCAAAACCTCACCACCATTAATTAGGTCTTTAGGTGAAATGTCTGTCTCCCCTCTCAAGGATGTTGTTTAAGTAATATTTAATATGAGGAAGTCATTAGTGCCGTAAAACAAAATTAGTCAACTTTGCCTTTATTTTTGTATATAATATTCAATTTTATTATATTTGTCATTGTCTCCTGTGGAAATCAAATCAAACATCCATAATCCACAGTATCATGTCATTAAACTGTGGCTTGTCTGAGGTGGAACAAAGTTGAACCTTTGAACCAGAGACGACAGTGAAACACTGATCTTCTACCTGGTGGTTATTTATGTTAAACTTTAATATTACAGAATATAGAAAGCAGAAAAGATCTGCTGCATTCATGTTCACATTTTAATTAACAATTTCTTAATTCAAGTTCAAAATATTGGTTGGTTTTATTCGTAGTTTTTGTAAAAATAAAAGAAGTTTATGGTAAAACAGAAAGAAATCATGTCTCAGTTACTTTTCTTATTCATGAGGGTTTGATAAATGACACATTTGGAATCATTGCCTGTTTTTAATCAGACAACATCAGAGCTATTATCTCTAAATCCACTGTTTCTGTTCAGGTCCACAGGAAAAGAGTTTGCACTGAAGATCATCGACAAGGCCAAGTGCAGCGGAAAGGTTTCCCTCCGTCTTCACTTCCTCCCGTTCCCTCTCTTCTCTGTGTTTCCCCTTCAGGCCCCGTGCACATTCACATCATTAACACCCACGTTCACTGTGTGTCTGATCATCTGTATCCCTCACAGTTAGATTGTGTCGGCCATGTTTGATTTCTCACTTCACACTCCCTCTGAATCCCTCACCCAGCTTCTCTTTGTGAGCGTGATGGCTCGGTGTAAATTCATGAACGTGGATTCCTTGTGTGTGTGTTTGCAGGAGCACCTCATCGAGAACGAGGTGGCCGTGCTGCGGAGGGTGAAGCACCCCAACATCATCATGCTGGTGGAGGAGGTGGACACGGCCTCGGAGCTCTACCTGGTCATGGAGCTTGTCAAGGTTCGGGGGGGAACTCTTGTGTGTCCGTCCACGCTCATCGTTTTTTTTCCCCGCTATATTTTGAATCTGGAATCTCATTGGTGCAGGGGGGAGATTTGTTTGACGCCATCACCTCCTCGACCAAATACACGGAGAGAGACGGCAGCATCATGATCTACAACCTGGCTGGAGCTCTGAAGTATCTGCACAGCATGAACATCGTCCACAGGGACATCAAACCAGAGAACCTGCTGGTACACATCTACACACACAACTACACAATCCTACAAATCCAACTCTCCAGTGGTCTCCGACTGATCGTGTGCTTCCTTTTAGGTGTTTGAATACCCCGATGGCACCAAGTCCCTGAAGCTCGGGGACTTCGGCCTGGCCACGGTGGTGGAGGGGCCCCTGAACACCGTGTGTGGAACTCCCACCTACGTGGCCCCAGAGATCATCTCAGAGTCCGGGTAAGATGGAGGATTTGACAGGAAGTGACGCTTTCAATACGTAGATCTCTCAGTCCTGCTCGAGAAGAAGCTCGTTTGTAGAGAAACTTTAATCTTTTATTAATCTGTAGAAATGTGTTGTTATCAGTCATACGGGGATTAAATGCTGTGTAACCAGAACAAAGAAACCATGTGACGGTGTTAATGGTTTCACTTCTACATCATTGAAAGATTGAACATTTTACTTTGTCAGTCTTCTGCTTGTGTGGAACTGGGGCGATGGACAATGTGCCTTCAGATATTTAGGAACATTCAATCCGTCACTGACACTTTCTCTCATCTGTCCCAGTTACGGTCTGAAGGTGGATATCTGGGCTGCGGGCGTCATCACCTACATCCTCCTCTGTGGGTTTCCTCCGTTCAGAAGGTGCTGACTTCATCCACCTCGAGCATTTTGTTCTGCAGCCATAACAATGTACATGTGCGATATATGTGTTTAAATATGAAGTAATGTTTTTTCACTGTGTGCTCTGTGTAGTGAGAGTAACTTACAAGAGGAGCTGTTTGACCAGATCCTTCAGGGACGACTGGACTTTCCCAGTCCTTACTGGGACAACATCACCGACTCAGCCAAGGTTGGAAACACACACACACACACACACACACACACACACACACACACACACACACACACACACACACACTTACACAAACACACGCAGCATTCATGACCGTCTGACAGAACCTCCTCCGACCCTCTGAATTAATGTCATGTATTAAGGTGACAGCCCACACTCAGTGAACCACACTGCTAATTAAAGCCACTGCTCGTACAGCCGCCTGTCACTGAAGCATGGTTATAAACTCCACAGCATGAAACCAGTGTGTGTGTGTGTGTGTGTGAGACATGAGTCATAGAGACACACCCCCAGAGATTTGTGTCTTGTCTCCCCTGCTCTACACGTCTCAGCTCATTGTTCTGGTGGAATCAGCGATGTTCTCAGCTGCAGCTGCTGAATTCAGCAAAACCACCGGCCCAGCTTCACACAGCAGAGAACGTTTACTACTGGTTCCTTAAACCAGTGCAGAGGAGTTTTTGAAAAACTTTGTCCGAGTAAAAAAAAGAAGTGAATATTGAAGCGACTTTTCTCTGTCTGTTGGATATTTAAATGTAAAAGTAAAGTTCTGGAAATAGTGAATTGTTTGTCTTTATTAACTTCATAAATATTCAATTTGTTTAGTTTTATGACAGATTCATTCAGCTTTTAACATTTTTAATTAAAGTTTGCTTGAAATGATTAGTTTAGGTAAAAAAGTTGTGTGAGGTGATTTTTCCCGATACGATCGTTTCCTCACTATACAAGAGCAACACAAGATTAATGAGACACACTTAGTTTTGATATTATCCTCAACGTGTGTGTGTGTGTGTGTGTGTTGTGTGTGTTTCAGGAGCTGATTGGAAAAATGCTGCAGGTCAACGTCGAGGCTCGATACACAGCACAAGACGTCCTCTCCCACCCATGGGTCACGGTAATGTGCAACTCTGTTTGTGTGTATCTGCTTGTGTGGGTCTGTGAAAACGTTTGAGGCACTTCATGTTGTTTGCATCCCTCACGGAATACAAGGAGGAGCCTCAGACACACACACACTTGTGATATGTGTGTGTGTGCGTAGATAACACACTCTTCATGTTTTTTTGTTATGTGTGTGTGTGTGTGTAGGACGATGCCGTGATGGAGAACAACATGAAGATGGAGGTGACAGGTAAACTGAAGACGCACTTTAACACCGCGCCGAAGCACAACAACACCACAGCTGGTGTGTCCATCATCATGGTGAGAACACACACACACACACATTCTGAATGAGTTTCTCAGTGTTTCCTTGTTTACAGCGAGCGCCAGGAAGTGTTTGACCCAATTAGAAAAGACTGAGCTTCTTCTCATTCACTGAAGAAGCTCAGTCTGACCTCAATCCTCGTGAAACACACGTTAGAATCAGCTTCACTCCCCCGTGAACATGAGTCGGAGGTTTTAGCACCGATGGAAACACGGAGCAGTGGAGAAGTCATTCCTCTGCCGGTCACATCCTCCAATTCTGTCTGTTCCAAATCCCTGTTTGCATCACTTCCTGTTGCACACTCTGACTGCCCCCCCCCCCCCCCCCCCCATCACCACCTCCTCCAGTTTCTCTGATTTCAGATTGACTTTGATCCGTCTCCTCCTGCCTGTTGTTGAAAAATCTCATTTGACAGTTTGAGGTGTAAACTCGGGCACTGGCCTCGGCCCCTCCTCCTCCTCCTCCTCCTCCTCCTCCTCTTCATCCTCCACCTCCTCTTCATCCACTTCCTCCGCCCACCCTCCTCACCCCTCCCTCACACACGACCCAGGACCACAGGGGACGCCTGGAGCTGAAAGCCGGGTACACACTTCATCCCTACTCCCCTCCCCCCCCCCCCCCCCCCCCCCCCCCCCCCCGCATCCTTGCTGCCTCCCTTCCTCCTCTCCAGCCATCGCCCTTCCCATCACTCCCCCCCCCCCCCCCCCAACTGCATCCATAACAGCCCTGATCCCGCTCTCCCTTCCTTCCTTCCTGTTTCTCTCTCAGCCCCTCAGCTGCAGTAGCCGCTCTCACTAACCAGCGGATGTGTGACCTCACTAACCCGCGCCCTCCTCGTGGATTCACCTCCCGACTCTTTTCATCCTCCTCTTCTCCTTCAGTCTCATCTCATCCCGTCTGCGTCACTCAACAAACTTCTATGGGATGTGATCATCGGTCGTTTTGTTTAATCACACATTGTCATCCAGCGCCTCCCTCTCTGCTGTTATTTATATTATATGTCATGAACTCATTCAAACTAGCTGCTTAAAGTCAACTTCCTGTGGATCCATAAATCCATGATTGGTTCCTCAGCACCTGATACATGTTTATGGTACTCTAGTGCCACCTTGTGGAGTAAACCAAGAGCTGCACTGGCACTGGCAATCAAATGTGCAGAGATAAACCAGCTCTACCCCAATGAATGAGAAACTTCACCTCATGATTTAAGGGATGAGGATGAAAGTGTTATTCAACAAATCCCATTAAGAGACCAAGTGTTTTGTGACAGATTTGTCCACTAGTGGTTCCTACTGAAGGAGAAACATTTTAAAAACTTGTCTCTATTTTGAAATAAAACTCAGGAATTTCATATTTGTTCCTGGCTCTGTAGTTTTCATCATCCCCTGGTCTCACAAACATTTGATGCTCTACAGTAGATGTGAATAAAACTTCAGTTCCAATGTTCTTAGAAAATGAAGCAACACGTCCCCCACAGTCTTTAGTATTATTACTAAACTTAAAATATATATTAAGTATTTAAGAAAAGCAATCAGATTAATAATAATAATAATAATAATGAAAAAAAGCTTCTTCCATTGCAAGTTCTAATCTTCAAATCTCAATGTTGTTTTGTGCCTTGTTTTATTTCATAGTTGTTTTGTTGATGTTTGGGTTGAATATATAATGCAATTTAAACAAAATATAATTTAAACAAACTAAAGTAAACACCAATGTGGAGCTGATCAGAATGTTCTTTCAATGGGATTTGTCTATAATAAGATAGATGTAGAATGACACAGGCCTCATCTTTAAGAACTAATCTAATCAAACAAAACATTTAACATAACACTGCTTTGTATTAATAATTATTCACATTAAAAACGCTGATTCATGTTTCTGCCTTTCAAAACATCAGACAGTTTGTTCCTGCTCAGTTTTCTCTAAACATAAAAGTGTCCGAATATAGTTCTGATAATCTGAAACGTGGGACTGAGCCGGAACATGAACTGTCCACCTGCCGTCATGCTTGTTGTGTGTTTGATTTGGTGAAGCTGTGAGTTAAGACTAGTCTCTGTCCCTCTGTGCTTCTCCCCTGCTCTGCGTTTCCTCTGAATTAGCTCCAAGACGATGGTATGTACCAACACCTCGACTCTCCTGCCGCTGGTTCTCAGCTCAAGGGCAAATGAGGAACGTCACGTTTAGTCTGTTTCATGTCCCGTGCAGGAACAGGTCATTGGCTTCAATCAGGGCAAATGGGCTAATTGATATAGAAGGTTCCTGGTTTGAATCCCAGTCGGGGCCTTGCTGTGCTGAGTTTGCATGTTCTCCCCTCGGCTGTTCTCTGGCAGATCAGGGGTTGTATTAATTGGAGACTCTAAATTAACCATAATGTGTGAATGTGAATGTGATTGGTTATTCTCGCCTGTGAAACCCGGGCAAACAGGATGTAGCTTGCTCTCATGTGATTGGCTCCAGTAAAGATTCTGGATGGATGACTTTTCTCATTTGCCCTTTCTCCTGCTTATTCAGTCTCACTTGGTGATTGGCTCTTCTCTCCTGTGGGGTCTTTCCACTGGGCGTTTCTTTACTCATCTTATTCACTTCTTCGTGTTCATTTCATCACGTGTTGTTTCATTCACATAAATGAAAAAAAACTAAAACTGGGTCATGACTTAATGATCAAGCTTTTTGAATATCTGCAAACTGACCCGTCCTCCTGCTTCCCTGTTTAATCTCACGTTGATGAACGTCTCAGGGATCAACGTGTCCCGCTGACGTGTCTCCGTCTCTTGTTCCAGAACACGGCTCTAGATAAGGAGACGCTCCAGCTCCCTGCACGTCGCCTCCAGGCCCCGTCCTCCCCCCCGATCCCACCGGCCTCCCAGTCAGGACCGGCTCCTCCAACCAAACCTCCGCCATCACACGCCAAAGTACCAGAACCTGCCGACACCACGTTGACCACGTCTGTGCCTGATGACGAGCCTCCCTGCTCTCAGCCTCCCTGCTCTCAGCCTCCCGGTGAAAACAACCCGTCACCCGTTCAGCCTCCTCCCCCCCTCTCCGCTCCTGTGGGTTCCCTCCGGTTCTCTCCGTCACCCTTTGCCGAAGCGTTCCCGTTGGCACCGTCTCCTGTTCCTCCCCCTCTTGAGTCTGGATCCCCCTCCGACCCTCCTGCTGTTTCCTGTCCTTCCCCTTCATCTCCTCCCGAACCGGCTTCCCCCTCTCCCTCCAAAGAATCACCACACCAGTCGGCCCCCCCGACCGAACCAGCTTCCCCATCCTCCGTCAAACCAGCTGTGTTCCTCCCTCTTTCGTCCCCGACCAAACAGGAACCTTCCCCCCCTTCTCTCCTCCATCCGACCCTGTTTCCCTCTCCTCCGTCTACTCCGCCCCGATCCATGACCCCGCCCTCTCCATCCGACCCACCTCCTCCCAGCCCTCCGCCTCCTGAGGAGCTGATAGAGGTTTAAAGGTGTGGTTACCTTCACTCCTCCTGTTTCCACACACACACACCTACACACACACACGTATGGTTAGACGTGAGGAGAGTGAACCTCCACCTCCAGCTTCTCCCTGTATCTGTAGCCTGAGCCAGTGACTGCTGCGTCCTCTCCTTCTTTCCTCACTCGTTCTCCGAGACGGAGGATGGGAGGTATTTTTCCAGTGTGAGTGTGAAAAACGAGTTGATTGTGTATATATAGGTTTGTATTTATTAACGGAGGGTGTGGATGAAGGGAATGAAATGAAACCCCTGTGCTCTGAGTGGTTGTCCTTGGAAGGCGGACTGCATCACATCAATGTGAATTCTTTTTCCTTTATTTCTTTTCCCGGTGGCTCTTCTGTAAATATCCGTCACACACAAACATCCCATGTTCTTTGGCGCATTTATATTTCACCCTACCAACTATAGCCACCGACAGTATTTTTCTCTTTGCTCATGAAAACCACAAATCTACAATGTGATAAGGTAAAAGTACCAAGCAGCTAATAACAGTGAAGGAAGTACCTTGAATTTCTGTCTGTACAAGTGAAGATTAACTGTTAAATCTGCTCAGACTCTAAGTTTGAAACACAGAAACAAGCTAAAGAAAACTTTCTGTAGCTTCCTGTGCAGTTTGTTCTCATCTTGTTTTATGATTTCATATAAACTCTGAAGATAAACAATTGTCAAAATCATTCATAATAATATTTATTATACTTAAATTAAATCTTATGAGCAGCTCAGAGGTGAAGAGATCTCAATGAGAAATGTTTGTTTGTGGTGCTCCGATTAAAAAAATACAGTTGTCTACCAAACACATTCCCTGAAAATCTGAAGAATTGATACAAATAAATATCTATCATTAGTATTTAACGAACAGCATCTGGAACATTGTTGAAGTTGGAATCCCGTAAGGCTGTTATCACCACAAACTTAATCCTTTCCACCTTCGAGGTATTTTAGCAACACTTCTGCTGAGCAGCAGCGCCCCCTGCAGCTTCACATGGTTATTAATTCAGTTGTCTGAGTGGCTTTCATGTAGAGAAGAGAAGAGTCCATCAGTGTGATGACCTGAGCTCTGACTGCATCGCCCCACTCGCTGAACTGAAACAAGACAGATTTGACTCATGGTCCCCGGCTTCCTGAACAAATGCATCAAAATCTGATGAGAACTATTGATATTTCAAAAGAAGATAAACATCTTTTAACTAATCTATGGTTCGGTGTTAATCTGCGACAGTCAGAGATCGAACCCACCCAAGTGAAAAAGAAAGAGGAAACACTCTTTCTATTCCAAGTTCAAGTGGATATTTTAAGTTATAAAGTTGCATAGTGTTGGTTTGACGGAGACAAGAGGAAAAAATGTCCTGGTCAAAAACCGAGTCAAGACTATTTAGTAGTTTAAGACTCACTGACACGATCAATAACACAATAACTGTCATTTATAATTTAAATAATGTTTTTCATAATGTGAAGAAACTTTTCTGTCGATGTGAAGTTTCTGCTGCGACGGACAAGATGCACATTCTGGTTTGATCCCAGTTCAGAGACTTTCCCACTGACTGGTGACCACACGCTGACGAGCTGCATGAGACTCAACGCTGCTCCTGTCCTTTGATCTTTATAAAAATGTCGGCTTTACCAAGTAGAGGGATGAATGTGTTGTCAGGCCACAGGTGTGTGTGTGTGTGCCTCACTGCTTCACGATGCCTTTACCAGCGCCAACCTGTGCATCCTCAGTTTATCTTTAAATGGTTTGTTGTTCACTGGTTTTAAACTGCTCAGCTGGTGTTAGCGGTGTCGACTCCTCCTGCTCTCAGCTGCATGAAGACCCCCCCCCCCCCCAGCTCAGTCAGGTTGGTCGCTGAGCTCCTCTTACGTATTCCTACTTAGTTTCCTATGCTTCGTCATAGCAGTTTGTAAAAAAGGGAAATTTATATGAGGAAAAACAGGTAGAGCTGAAACTGGAGTTTTTAAATTAGACCTAGAGCTTTTAATGTCCCACTGTTTGAAAACATGGCAGCGCGAGGAAAAATGAATAAATCTAAAAATGCAATAAAGACTTGAAAATGAACAAGCTTGTGTTGATTGTGTGTTTGTGTATCACCAGACGTTGGCCACTAGAGGGCGCCGGGCAACCCACATTTGACACCGAGCACCGTTCAAGTTATAAAATTGGGTTTTATTGTCAGAACTCGTCACACAAAACACTCCAAAATGATTGCAAAAATATCGGCTGATAGATAAACAGTAGTTTTCTCAGAGTTGTAGATTCAAACCACATCAAAAGGAATGCATCCTCAAAAGAAAAGTCATAATTCAAAAGACACGAGTGGACGTTTGTTTCAACCGAGGTCCAAATGAACAATTTGTCATTTTAGTGCTGAACCACATCTTAACACAATCACTCATCCCGGTGTGTGCGATGGATGAAGACAAAAGAGTGAGACGCAGGAGGTCCTTCACTTCACCTCTCGCTTAGTGTCGAGCTGCTGCGGAGACGAGGCTCAGCGAGGACTCTGAAGATGTGGAGCTGACGTGTGACGGGATTTCATTTATTTAGCCAAAAAGCAAAAGAAGGTCATAACGACATGATGAGATTAATCTGTTTCGGGGAAAAGAGCGACTCACACTTTGCTTATTCAGTCAATTAGGAGAAGATCGTAGCAATAAAAGTCCTCCTCTGGGTAAAGCTCTTTTTTTGATGCAGGGAAGTGGTTGATTCTTTTTTTCCTTTTAAGTGTTAAATGATAATGTGACAGATCTGCTGATATGTTGTGTCAGAGGAATGAGCCATGCACAGGAAATGCAGACGTACACATGGACATTTTCTTTTCTTAAATATGAAAGACTAACATTTAAACAGTATAATTTATATATATGTATATTCCCTCTTCTTTTATCCTTCTCTGCGATACATGTATTATTTATTCAAACATTTTCCTATCTAGCGCCTGTGTTGGTAAAAGTGAATGATTACTTATAGTTAGTTCCCACATACACACCTACAGAAAGAGAAAACAAAAATCACTCACCCTAAAGTACACAAATATTTGGATTTTTAAGTCAAGAGAAAACGTTTTCACACAATCCCCCTTTTTTCCTTTTTCTTTTCCGGAGGAGATGAAAATAGACTTTTACAGCTAAAAATAGATTTTGCCTTTTTTTAACCGCACAGTAACGTAACCACCCCTCCCCCCTACCATATGATTTATATGAAAAGTTTCTATCAGATCTACAAAATATAGTAATGCCCTTTTTAAAAAATAGTTTGATTCTTTTACTATAGCAGGACAGGTTGTAGTTTTTCTTTTCCCTCTATGAGATACATTCAGGAGAACAGGAAACACTTGTCGCGGATTCACTCGGTCTGGATCAACGTCAGTGTCCCACTTTGTCAGTCCAGTGTGGAGCTCAGTACCGGGTCTGGTACTCGTGGTGCCACCGGTTGAAGTCGTTGTAGAAGAGCACGATGCTTCCCGACGCCATCCCAGTGATGATGCACCTGAGCGGGGGAGGGAGGGAGGGTGGGAGGGAACAACATGAGGCCGTGTCAAGTGTCATGGTTTTAATTTTTAATAAATTTAAATGTTATTTAGATGTGTGTACTCGTATTTGAAGTCTATATTTACTGCATCAAAGAAGGAGCATTTTACTACAAGTACTAGTTAATGAAATAATTAACATTTCACACACAAAACTTGTATTATTTAAAGTATTAAATGTATCAAGTAGGTATTTTATTCATCATCTTTACATCATTTAAAAAAAGATATACTATTAATATCTAATCAAGGAATATAACCTGGATAATGTGGACTTTGGGAACTTCTTCCAAATGTTACAGTTTCTACTTTTTCCTTTTTTTTTACAGTTTCTACTTTTTCTAAAGTAAGTTTCTTTAAGTAGAAACTTACTCAAGAATGTCACAAAAAGATAAATGTAATGTTTTAACTAACATCTAATATCCAACGTATATATGTCGAGTTGAATGGAATTAGACATAAGCCACCACGTGAGGCTTTGAAATCACAAGTGCATTGGATTTTATTCCTTGTAATATTTTCCCCTTCATAGGAGGAAGAATGTTTCATGTATACCTTCATGAATATCCCTCAGAGTGTGCTGTGTGTGTGGTGATTACCTTTGGTCTTGTGAGATGGCCATGGAGCGGATTCCTGCGTCACAGCCCGGGTACGAGAACAGCTGCTTGAGGTTGTGAACCTGCCAGACAGAAACGATCCCCCCGTCTCCGCCTGTCAGCAGGTACTGGCCGTCACGACTGAGGAGCATGGCCTGCCCGGGACACACAGAGGAAAAGTTCATTAATATCTGTTCAATGAACATTAGAGATTTTATATTTAGCTTTTGTTTGGTCTCCCGATGGTAACCAGTTCAACGGGAGACGTCCTGAATTGTTGGATCATCTGTAAACTGTGCTCAGCAAAACTCTTTTCAACCTGGCACCAGGAGCATAAATTGTCTGGGAATAGGTCCGGTGAACTGGGACCAGTTTGTCTCTTCTGTCAAAGTTAAGCTCATACTGTGAGGTCATGTGATCCAACAAAAGATCCCAGGTCAGAGCTGCCGTCCTTCAGGGCTTTCTGTACACAAACCCCCGACTCGCAACAAAGATGGCTCCCCACCGTGCGGCTCAGAGATTTACTCGTCTCATCTGCTTTCCCTGCAAACTGTAACAGCTGAACGGCTCCCGCAGGATTCAGACCTACACAAATCAAGTCCTGTGTTGGAGTCCATTATGTGCACGGCGTACAGTGGGAGCTGGAACTTGAAGAGTCAGGAGCCTCAACCGGAGAGTAAGCGTAGCTGATGAGATGACGAGGCCCAGTGAGAGTTCCTAAAAGCAGCGAGTGGCACTAATTTAGATCTTATTCTCGTTTTGCGGTTTGGTGACGAGGAGCCGGGCCTCGCTTGAGATGCTTCAATCATCGGCAGCAGCATGTGCATCGAATCAAACTCACATGAAATAGACCAAATGAAACTTGACCTTCTGTTCTGAAGTTGGAACAAGTCATTTTCAGGAACTTGACTTGGTTAAGAAAACATAAATAACCCTTCAGGAGCGGCAGGGCACAGCGGATTGGACATTACCAAAAAAGCGTGCAGCCTAAATTGGGGTAAATCTTTTGTGTATGTTTATATATGTATAAAAAAAACTTTGGGTAATTTCCTACCGCACTGAATAAAAATAAATCTGTTTCTCATTCTCATGAGTTAAGATCGGCAAAGACGCCCGTGTGACAGACGCATGAAATGGACACAGCGCTGGCGAGACGCCTCCAGAATCAATCCAGACTGATTGCCACGTCAGATCATCATCCAAGATGGCCGCGAACGAAGCATGACTGAGTGCAGCCATGTTGTGATTTGTGTCGTCTAAGTGTGTTTCGTGTGCACAGTAGTTGTCGTGCGCGTCAACATTCGGAGTTAATCTGACATCGTGAATGAATATCAAACCGTTATCCAGCAAATCGTGATGAACGGGACAACAAGGGAACAAAATGTTACAAAATAGTTTGTAAAGAAAGATTTCAAATTTAAAGTAGCGCTGGTTTGGTTTCAGGCCACTTGGGGGCAGCAGAAGGAAACTTAGGAAACATAACATTCTATCACTTTTATTTTATGGCAAGACGTTGCAAACATATGTAAGTACATAATTAGTTATTCTTGAGTCACTTGAGGAATGTAAGTCTAGTATTTTATCTTCGTTTTGGTCTCAACCAACTCATGGAAAACTCTGTAGCTGCCAAACGCTCTAAGTTCAACTTATTAAAGTTACTACATCTGTATTGGAGAATGCAAATGTCTGAGTCTGCTGCTCTGGATGTTTTCCAGAACTGTTTCCTGACAACCCCCTTGAAAAATGTCCAGAAAACGTCAAGAAACAAACTATACAAATATGTCTGTCTGGAACAGAGGAGCCACACATGTAGAAGACACGGTCGAAGACGCCAACTTGAAAAGACGATGAGATTCAGGAGCTTCAGGCGAAGAAGGACGACAACGCTGTCGATGTGTTGTAAACAAAAACACATGATTTCCTTGGAGGACTTCACACGCGTCATGTCCTGCCTCTCACACCCAGACACCAACTCCACACGCTGCCCTGGTGTCCTGAACACGTCTGGACAATCTCCTGCCATGTTCTTCATATGTAAAAGACAAAGTTCATGTGTGAAATCCACCTAACTGGCAGGTGGTGACCCCCCCCCCCCTTCCTTGTTACACATATATAAAATGTTTTCTTAGTGCTGCTTTACACTTCACGAGTTGATAATACAAACCCAGTTAGTCATGAGTTGAACAGATGCTGTATTTCAACGATAACAGTCAAATAAAAAAAGACAGTAAGAACTTCTTTTTTTTTTACCAGTTGCTGTATTCTTTGTGAATCTACTAACAGAGTCCGTGACCTCGGTGCGGCGCAGCGGGCGGCCGGGGAGCTGGCAGACATGTCAGCCCGGCCAGGTAGGAGGCTGCAGACAGACATTATAAATCAGACCTCTACCACTGGGCGGTCAAACAAGATGGCCGATGGCTCTGTGGGAGCTAAGATGGCTACCCGGGCTCAGATGACTAAAAAATGAGTGCAGCAGGAACACATGCACTTTTAATGCCCATATTTCCTACTTCTCATGGGGAACACTGGGTGGACGCTGGGACCAGAATAGGTAAAAAAAGTGGAATTTATGGAGCTGTTTATGCCCCTGTAACATGGACGCAGGCTGGGGAGGGGAAAAACCCTGGAATGGTTACACTGCCTGAGTTATACCAGTACTTAAAAGACTGTAATCCATTCAGTATGGCTCCTGTCACTTGATTCTGCTATTAGGCTAGGATGCCGACTGTTAGCCTGTCATCTAACCTCTGACTCCAGACCCTTATAAATTCACAGCACATACATTCCCTCTCTTTCTCGGTTTGACTCTCCGGCTCTAAGTAGATACCGCGGGCCGGGACACGCACTTATTTATCATGGAGTCAAACTGTGCGGAGGCTCCGACGGCAGAGAAGATTGATTCTGGTATGTACACGAGTGCACTAGATGCTGCGGCGGCTCGGGACCAGCGGGGTGGAGCTGAGGGGAGCGGGGCGGGAGGAGGCCGAGGCTCCAGCAGCCTCATTGAAGATGTTAAGATTTTCTTAATGCCATTTGACACGGCTGGAATTTAAAACGAGAGCCGAGCTGAGGACAAACACAAAGCTGTGACACATCTGTCCTGCTGGAGAAACAACAGAGTGCTCTGAAACCTCTTTTACAAACTTTGGATTTGTCTGTGTGTATGAATTAACCACTTCCTATACAACTTATATTTGTGTTTATATCCCCGGCTGGAGCTGCTTTCTCGGAGCAGGCTGGCTGGCAGGTCGGGGGCCTCGGCACCAGAGCTTTTCTTAATGGGAAACAGGCGTGCGGCTGTCTGTCAGAGCCAGCTTACAATTCCCAGGCCCAACCGGAAACAATGGGTCGGGGAAACCAAAGGCAGTAGCCGTTATCCTGTGTCACTCCAGCCACAAGGGAGGAAATGTGGGAAACGTGTCGTCCTGCGCCGGAGGGTAGTTAATGGTGTCGGTGTCCAGAGCTGACCGCTCCTCTGGAATGTTCTCTGCAACGGCTGCCGACGCAATCTGACCTGACAACAGGCTCCTGGATCAAAAGGACCGTTTCCTCTGGTGTGTGCTTGTGAGAGGGAATAAAGGCGACGTGAAACCATAGTTTGCCCCCCCCCCCCCCCCCCCTCAGATCTCGGTAAGAACGGCTTTAATCAGTGAGGACTCTCTCACGCTGATGTGGTGCAGACACACATATTTCTCCCAATGCGTTCTCATGCAGAGCAATGCGTCTCCTCCTCACCTTGATGCTGTCCTCCACCTCCATGTGTCCCAGCAGTTTGCCGTTGACACTGAAGAGACAGAACTGTCCCTTGTCGTAGTAGACCATGCAGTGTCCCTCGGTGGAGGACTGGATGAGGCGGGGCCGCGTGCACCGCTCCGGGACCTCCAGGGTCCTCAGCAGGTCCCCATTCATGGAATGGATCAGACAAGGGCCCTCTGCAAACAGACAACACAACACGACACGTGGAGTTAGATCAGTTCACTACAAACTTTTATAAAGAAATCATTTTGTCTTTTTGGCCCGGCTCAGACCAGAGAGATCTGATCATAAGTGAACAGCATCAGGTCACTGGTTCACACCTGATATTACAATGCATCATGAAGATTACAGATGTGTCTGATGTCACTGTGTTTGTGTGAGAGAGAGAGATAGAGAGAGAGGAGAGGAAAGAGATGGATGTGTGTAGCCATGAGAAATATTTTACCAATCTAAGAGCAGTATAAATTGTTATGTGGTGATCACAAACAAATCGACGTATGGTCATGCACTAATAAGTTTAAACTCTTGTAAGTCAAACCTCTCTTGGATTTTTATGTTCACATAACAAAATGTCGTCCCAGTGAACTTCTGACAGCAAATTGAGTCTTGGAGCCGACCTGAACTTCCCAGTCATGATCGAGTCATGAAGGACGGATGTGAACACCAGCTCTGAACTTTGTTGTGAAGTATGAATTTAGACTCTGGAGGTTTTTATTCAGACGAACAGGAAACTCTCACCTTTGCAGCCGCTGATGACGACGCCCAGCTCGGCACACACGCTGGCACACGTCACCTCACAGTCGTGGCCCGTCAGGATGGCCCGCGGTGTGGTGAACTCTGCTGGGGAAACCAGACACAACACATATAACCATGAGCAGCACCAGCATCCAGGGTATAACCCCCACTGGTCTCTAGAGGGAGCACGGAGCAGAGAAAATCCTCATTCGTCCATATTTTATAGTTCTGATAAATGAAATGATAAAGTCAAAACACATTAAACTCAGAAATAGTTCAGCTCAGAGAGGATTTCTTTAAACATTGTCTTTTTTTATCCAAGCATGTGTGTTATTGCATCAAGCCTGTTTTCCTCTACACACATTTCTCCCCTCTTTCACTCTCCCTTTCGAGCACTTGTCACCCACCGCCTCTCCCTATCTTTAAAACCCTCTCCCCATGACTGCCTTCACTGGATCCAGATGTTTCAGAGAGAAAGGGAGAGAGAGAGAGAGAGAGAGAGAGAGAGTAAGTTACGTTCCTGAAGTCATAAGGATTGTGTGATTTTGTTTAGGTTTGAGCTGTCAGGCCGAGCGACAAAACAAAACCGCCTTCCACTTGCCCGTCTGTATGAAGCACATCTGTCCACCCAGATGTTCACAGACGCTCAGACGCACGGAGCTTAGGACTTTTCTAAATGCGTAGATGCATCGACGGGCCACAGATGCAGTTTCTAAACGTTTTGTTGTCTTTTAGTGTGAAAAATGAGGAACTGGAGGTGAGTGGAGTGTGTGTGTGTGAGTGTGTGTGTGTGTGTGTGTGTGTTCAGTGGCCAGCAGTAAGGTCAGCTCAGGGTTCATTGGGGGTTTATTGCTCTGGGAGGGGGCCTCGTCTGTAGTGACCCCATCTTCTTCTGTTAGAGGTCAAGTTCAGATCAAACAGAGAAACACAGCAATGACACTGAGTGGTTTAAAAAAAACTGAAAATGTTTAAAAACACTATTTTTCCACCAACCTACGTATATCAGTCCCAAATCTAAAAAAATAGTTCAGCAGAAAAAGTGAATTTCTTACGGGAAAGTCCAGCTATGTCATACAGTGAGTAGTTTCAGTTTTGTTAGATTCTCTCTTTAATTGAATTATATGATATAAAACTCAGCGCAGGTTCACTAATAAGGCAGGTAGGTCAGCCATAGCTACTGTTACGCTCTAATTAGATTTAAGAGAAAGACTATACACGACATTCTGCTCGCTGAACCCTCTCGTTAAAAAAAAGGAGAGGGCGAGCTCCAGTCACATGAACAGACTGTAAAGACGGAATCAGTGTTTCACATGAATATACGATGAATAAAACAACTGAGTCTATACATGTGTTATTCATAGAGCACTTTCAAACAATCCATGTTCAGGAGGGTATGGGATACTGTTAGGATACTCACTCATTACGCTGCTGTTATCTCACGACAAAGAAATATAACTGTGGCTTGATAAGTTACAGTTAAACCATAACTACAACTAAAAGAGAAAAGTCAAATAAAACCAAATAAATAGAGGTTGAATTGACAAAATAATTGTCACATATCAGCAATAGAATCCCAGATACAGACATGTCAGTGAAAGACTCGTAAATCGGTCAGCCTCTTGTTTTACATGTGACCAGCTGACTGGTTCATTTTGAAAAACAGGTGATAAAAGTAAAGTTAGACCACAGAGGCCTGTGAGTATGAGCAGGATGTTGGATCTCATCAATAAATCTGAAATTGGTATATTTGTTAACTTTTCGAGCCTCTACCTAATGACACTGGGAGGCTATTGGTTGTGTGATCACGTGAGGTGTTTGGCTTTGGTTGGTAACACTAGTAGATTTAAATTATTTTATGTTTCTCTCTTTTTTGTGGCTAAACATAAAGTAGAGTAAACACTTAGACATGTATAATATTGCTGGAAAGTGATGTGTTTTGCAATGTATTGTCAATATTTGGCAGTTGGCAGTTCACAGTCTATGAATTTAAATAAAGGGACTCAAATGTGTGTTTAAATTTCTAAAATGATGGTGTGAATATCAACATTTCTTTAAAAATTGAGAAGATTTACAGCTTCATGCAAATATTGCTTGAGCTTTAACAACCGAAGAAAACTTTTTGTCATCCTCAGAAAGTTCAGTCACTTTAAAACTCAAAATCAAAACACATGACTGCAAGTGTCACCTCGACTGTGGCCAGCAGATGGCAGTGGTGTCTGTGGAAATGTGTTGGTGTTGGTCATTGTGCACGTGTGTGTATCAGCCATTCTGAGGCAATTCACTCCAGCTTATGAAGTGTGTGAAATATTTACACAGCAATATGCATGAAAAGCAGTGTGTGTGTGTGTGTGTGTGTGTGTTTGTGTGTATGTGTCACATGCTCTCATATAAATTTGTCTGGATCCTTCTTCTTAATCTTACACGTTTACATTTTTGGATGAAGAAAAAAGAAGATTGCTGTCTGTAAGTATTTTGTGACTGTGTGTGTGTGTGTGTGTGTGTGCGTTGTATACAGCAGAGCTAAATGTCTGGGTGAGCCTCCTGTGGTCTGGGGCAATGGAGCATCACATTGTGGCGGTGAGACGTTGGGATGACGACTGCTTTGTCTGCTCCTCCAGCTCCAGCGCGGTAACTGCACCGAGCCAAGTGAGGTTAGACTGACACACGCACAAACACACGCTTACACGGAAAATATACAGCACAATGCACGGGTACACAAAAAAACAGAACCTCTTTATGGCATATGATAATTCCATAAATCAATCAAAGCCCAGTGCGCTCTTGGAAATATGCTTTCGAATTGTTGCCGCACAGAAGGATGTGATTATTTGTGTCAGTTTATCTAAACCTCGTGTGACCTTGCAACATTCAGTCAAAGTCGGTAAACAGCAACTTGTAGGCTGTGATGGAGATCAACAGCATCTGAAGTAGACAAAATGCTGCAAGAAAAATGTGATTTTTATGTATTTAATTCTAAAGAGCAGTTTTTTTATCAAGGTTTTACACATGGGGAGTAAAAAACACTTTAAAAAATAGGAGCAGAAAATGAGGTTTATGTGGTTTAAGCTCATCCCTCTTTTTTGTCTCCTTTCTTTTTAAATCCCTGTAAATTAACTAAAGTTAAAGAGTAAAGATTTTTCATCGTAGCTGAAGTAAGTGACAAAAATCATCTGAAAAGCCCCCCCCGAAAAAATATCAAAGCCAATGTGGCTCATTACCCAAATCACAATTTGTCATAAATTCCAGCCCCTTTTATAATAGATCACTTAACATAGTGTACGTCAATCTAAGCCCACCAAATTAGCACCGGGGAGGCTAAGTACTGAGCAATGTGCGCTCGGGGCTTTGATCCTGGCTAATGCCACATGTTATGGTAACATCAGGAAGGCCCCGCGACATTTTTCACTTTTATCGACCAGCGTGACCCCGTGGCCCTCGGATGGTGGTGAACTTTCACGTGCCGGCCGGCGACCCCCAACGTCACGTTTAACGTCTCTAAGTGGCTCTCACTTTCACTCACATTAAAGACAGATTCTCTGAAGCTCTCACACACACGCGCACACACACACTTTATCTGGTCCCACACACACACAATCTCAAACACATTATCGAAAGCTGTTCCTGGTGCGACAGTGCTGCGAAATCCAATCTGTATGCAGGAGGCCTGGCCTGGTCACACGAAACTAGTTGTTACTTTACAGAGCGAGGCCGTAAATCACAGAGTCACAACTGTCTGGGAGAGTGAGCACTCAGAGAATACCCGTCCGTGTGTGTGTGTGTGCACATATCAGACTGGTTGGCCAGTGAACTTACTGCCGAGGGTCTCTCCGATGCTGCTGTGCTTTCCGTTCCAGTACCACAGCAGCAGGGTGGCGTCCCTGGAGCCCGACAGGACGTAGCAGTCTCCCCCGATGTAGGACTCGGAGCGAGCCAGACACGTCACCACGTCGCGGTGCCCGAACACGATCTGAGTCAGTTTGCCTGCAGAAGCACACAAACAAGTGGAATAAATATTCATTTGTCTGCCACGTCTGAACAAAACACACATACACGGGACCACTTATTGTGCTTTTATGACAAAACCTCATGTAAATGTGTTGGATGTAATTATTTCAAACTCCACACCATGTGTTTGTTGATCATCTGTCTGCTCAGCTAGTTCCTCCACAGGATCAGACTTCTAATTCCCAGACAAGGATAAATATTTGTTCCAACTCTGTGTGTGTGCGTGTGTATGCATGTGTGTGTGCCCATACACATGCACTGCACTCCATGTGTATATATAAAGAGTCTAATTGCTGTCAGATTTCCAGACCACAGCTCCACTGTCTAGCTGTCTAATATTCATTACGCTCCTCACAGTGTGACCTCTCGCAGTCAAAAAGGGAAATAGTTTGCAACACATGACATTTCTGTCGGGGCGTCAGAATCGCCCCCCCCCCCCCACTCGATAATTAAGCCATAGCTCAGTGAGGAGATGAGGATTATTATGAAAGTGGGTGGGTCACTGACTCGACTTCCAAAGAAGAACAGAGACATCAAAGATGTAAAATGTTTGACATCTTTATAAACACTGAAAATAAGTAATGGTGGCTGCTGCAATAATGGCTACCATGCACCTAGTAGTCCACACTCATCCGCTCCAGAACGCACACGCACACACACACACACACACACGGCCATGCACAGACAAATCAAATTGGATGTGTGTGCATGCATGCGTATGAGGCTATGTGTTCTGTGCACGTGTACCAATCAAGTCTTGTAATTGATAAAATCCCTCAGTTCTTTAACCTGGGGGCTTTGGGGACCTTGGTAGCAGCTGTTGAGCGCGTGCGATTAAACTGTGTTCACGTTCCAGTCGTCCACCCCGGTGGCAGTAGCACAATAGAGCCATCTCTACACTCCCATCCCTCCATCCCTTCCTCCTCAGTTAAGAGACAGGGAGGGCCTGGCCTATAGAAATTGAATTTGGGTTGGTTGTATAGATGTGTGTAGGACTCTGAATGGGGCTGAGGGAGGAGAGCTGGGGAGCAGCGTGCACAGATGAAGCTCCAGACAGTTTCATTTAGGACCCCTGACCTGGTGGTGTGGGTGTGTGTGTGTGTGTGTGTGTGTGTGTGTGTGTGTGTGTGTGTGTGTGTGTGTGTGTGTGTGTGTGTGTGTGTGTGTGTGTGTGTGTGTGCATCTGTGGCTATGCAAGCATCTTAATAGCATTCAGACACACAATGCATCAAATAATGAACACAGAGTTTAACAATAGTCCAAAATATTATTGGGATGTTGAGCTAAACATTTTTTATGTCCGAGATTTTGTTTCTATAATTTTCCAAATAACTACACCAACTAGAATAACTTGACAAAAGGGCCTCCAACCTGAAAACCCACAGTTTCCTGTCACAATTGAAAACCTCTTGAAGAAATGATCCAGTTCAACAGTTGAACTGAACAACTGACTTCGGGGACATGCAGCTACAATGAACTGTTGACAGCACACAAGCCTTGAACTGGTAAAACTAAAGGGGAAAATAAAGGCCCTGCTGTGCCAAGTAATTGTGCAAATTTCATAACGATTGCATGGGGACAGAAACTGTGCAGTAGAGCAGAGAACAACATCTGTGGCACAACAAACACTAGAGACTGTGAACTGCATCGTTTATTGAACCCAACATCTAAAAACGGTCAAATTCTAAAGGAACTGCAATAATCATTACATCACATAGGACGAAAGTGTAGCACAAAACCAAAACACACAGGAGATGTGTGGAGCAAAGCCCAGGGAGGTTCATTAACCATAAAAAGGTTAATCCCTTTAATCTCTTCATTTAAAATTCACGGAAATCTGTTTATGGGTTTATGAGACATCTGAGGTTCAGAGTTGACGCTGTGGCCCGAGAGTCACAAAAACTAATAGGGTTCATCCTCTGGCTGGAAGATGAATGGAAAATCAATTCCACTGCCACACCTCCAGTGCGTTTTTATATTACTGTTAGAGTTTAACATTTTATGGCGTTCATGGATTTATTAAGCAAATAATGGACCTGGTATCAACTTGCATTATTTCACACGTGACAACATGAGTATTACATGTAAATAACTATCTCTACCTCTAGAAAATTGCAAATAGCTGTAGCACCAAAGGGAGGTGGTGTTTTGCAGAATCTGAAGACATTTGTTTTTTAGGTTGAGGTTTTAGTTGAGACACAAACACGTTACAATGAGCATTTATTATGTCTAATGAAAGAAAACGATACAAAAGATTTGGCAGAATGGAATTGGAGATATTGAGTAAATCATATTATCCTGAAAAAGAAGCAGTTTTTTGTGATTTCTCCAGAACAGAACATCTCAGTACCTGAGTCAGTGGAGTAGACCCTGAAGCTCTTGTCCCAGAAGCCACACAGGAGGATGAAGCGGTTGTCGGCCGTGATGATGAAACACTGCGAGCTGATCTGGATGCTCTGGTCCAGCAGGTCTGAGATCTGACGCCGGTGACTGCCCACGTTATTGGCTGGAGGAGAGGAGAGAGAGAGAGAGAAAACAACATAAAAGATAACATGATAAAAATGTAGACATGCACAGAAAAGTGTTGAATCGACAACCTGTGACACACAATTTACTGGTTTTTACGCGTCAGCTATAAGAGTTCACACTCCGATGCATCTCTACTTAAGTTTTACTGCACGGCCCAGAGAAGATTTGTGAGAGAATACATAAAACATCCTGGAGGTGAAGTTTACAGGACTTCACATTGTTCGTGAGAGAGCCTGAGAAATTATGGAGCGTGTGGAGCTTCACAAAATATGTCCACATTCGACTTCGTGCTCGTGTAATTCCAACCAATGGTTAGTTAGAAAGGAAATATATGGACGTTCTCTCTTCCGTAAGTGGCGCCTTTTGTCTTTCCCAGAGAGATATGTCCACTGTGAAGTATTTCTTATTTGGTGGGGTCAAACAGCGCCGGGGAACAGGTGTCAGAGAAGAGTATGGAAAGTGAGAAAGTCCAGGGTGCAAGCTACAGCTGATACCTCAACCCGTTTTCAACATTCCCTCCAGCCACACTTGGCTCGGAGCTCATCCTCAATTTACTGTGTTTAGCTCAGGCTCCTCCAGGAATGCAAACAGTGTAAATATATTACTGACAAGCACAGAAATCCCCTCAACCGCCCTCAAAACATCCACACGCTCCCACGCACGCACGGAAATATACTATTTAGTGCCTTATCTGAACGGAAAGATAGGAGAGAGCAACAATGATAAATCTAATGATAAAATAAAACAAATATATCCACGATTTAGAAGATAAAATTAGCCCTGAAAACACACTCCCACTGTAATGCTACTAGAAAACCTGAGTTGAATTTAAAAAATACGGATCCAAAGACAAAGCGAAATACCGGGGCGTGCAAATAAAGATGAATATGTGAGACTAGCGCCTGGTTATTTTCAGAAGAGTAGAAATGGTTGAGTGAGACTACAGCTTTCACAGAGAAAGAACAGCCCCCCCCCTCGGCAGGCGTGCGTGAGATCGCGAGCGGCAGCAGAGAAGCGAAGGCGGGAGTGGATGGAAGTGCCGGGTCTCTGTCTCCCTGCTCCACCAGTGCATCCCATACATCACCGCGGCTCGGCACTCTTCTCCTGCTCATCAACAAGTCGTGAAGGATGAGAGGCGCCCATATTGTCCTGACAGCCGTCCGCCGTGCATTCTCAATCACACATTATTACCACATTCATATTCATTTCCATTGACACGCGTCCTTTCCCTCCGCTCAAATTAAACCAAAGAGGATGCAAAAAGGAGGGAGGGATGGGGAGGGAGGAAGAGAGGGGGGGGGGGGGGGGGGGTGGGGGGAGTTGATGATGAAATGCCGGCCTAGGCCACAGCTCATTGCATTCCAATTTGCATGCAAATGGCTCAGTGTGAGAGCAGGGGGCTATATCATGAGGAGTGAACTGGGGCAGAGGCTGAGAAACAACTCTAATCTACTGTCCAGGGACACGGCAGTGCAGACTGCCATGAGTCACCAAGATGCCGGCGGTAATCAAACATAAATCCACACACACACACACACACACACACACACACAAAAAATGCACATATAAGCTCACACTATGTAAAGAATATGCAGGTTATGTGGATTCTTTTGGAGCCATAAATGACAACGTACCTATGAGCGGGTCAATCTCCACAGGAAGTTGGTACTGCTGGTCCTGCACCGTGGAGCTCTGATGACCTGACAGAGGAGGAAGACAGACTGGATTAATATTGTAATCGTGTGGCCTTGTGGGAGAGAGTCACTGGTTTCCTGTTCATTGTAAAACACTGAAACTGAGAACCATAACGTCAGTGTCACCCCAGCCGAGCACAGAAGTTCCTCCTCCACGAATTAGACATCAATTATGTCCGGAAGGAATCGAGGCCATAGAGACGACGATTCCTCACGTGCTACAAAAAGACTTGGTCTGTATTCAAGTGTAAAAGATGATCATAATGAAACATTTCTGTGCGACTGAAAGATCCTCACACGGATTGATTTAGGGCTGCAATTATATGATCATTATCCATCAGCTTGAATTGTTTTTTAATCAACCAATTAATAATTCAGATTCAAATATAAACTGCTGGCTGCATAATTTAACACATAACCGACGTGTGAGAAATTAAAAGATAAACCAACATTGTCTTATTAAGATGTCGGGACAATATCGTATATTCTGAAATGAACCATTTTACCCATTAAGGACTAATGGTCGAGTTTTCAAAACCATTTCAGTAAAAAACATCTTTCACTGTTTCTATAGGCTCAATGCTACTTCTCCACTTTGTTGGTTTTGTCTGATAAAGACTTTCGGTTGAGAAGGTTGTGATTCCAGTATTTTGAGAAGTTGATCCAAACCATTCATCAAACCGAACTGTAACTTGTTGTTGATCCACTCGTCCATGACTGATTGTTTATGCACCGGTTTAATTATTTAGATATCATAACAAAACTGATTATGAACACAAACCCCGGTGCAGTGTTCAATCATAATGGAGCTGCACTGTCCATTAGCTGCATCTACTTTAAAAGCAGAAACATTAAATGTGAGTGATGTCTGCAGCTCTGTGTTGTTCTCACTGTGCTCGTGAACACAAGTTGGAAGCGTTCTTTTCCTGAAAAGAAGTTTGGATCTGCACTCATTTCCATTTTTCTCTCTTCTTTATCTCTTCTTTAGAGCAACGTGCAGAATCCAGTACATCCGCCCGATTAATGAGCTGCTTCTGAGCGGAGCACACTTTGTTTATTATCGTGCCGGCTCGCTAAACAGTTTAGGTTAATCAGTCGGGGTCTGTGGTGCGCATGGATGAGGTCTGTACTCTCTATGCGAAAACCAATCAGTCTTCATCCCCATAAATTCACAGATATCAGGTTTAATGTTTCTGCCGGGGCCGGGATGGATGTTGAGTAAATACGGTTTTGTGATGTGAGCGGCTGATGTACGGGGGGGGGGGGGGGTGTGGACATGAGACCTAACGCCGGCTGCTGCATGTGTCACATTTGATACTGCTATCCAGGAGACACAGTCAACTGTCTCCCAAATCAATGTCCATCCTTTAGAGACAAGACGGGTCAATCCTCAGATTAATGAGACGCTGAGTATCAGGGGAAAGGGATGAGGAGAGGAAGTGCGGTGGTAACCAAAAGATTATTGTAGAAGAATCAGGCTTGAAAATCACAGAACAAATTATTTTACTTGGACATGAAGCTCTTACCTGCCAAGCCGTGCCATTTGTTGACTGCAAAGATGCGGTTGGCGGTGACAGTGATGATGGCGGGCGAGGTCAGGCCCGGCTGCGTGTTGGCCGCCACGTGGGTCACGGGCGAGTTTGACGGGAACTTCAACACCATGATAACGTCCTGCTGCATCTGCTCCGTGAACATCAGCGGCGTCTGCAGGAGAAGATACTGTTCAGGCCCCCGGGGGATGGACAACGGAACGCAGGGACGAGACAGAGGACAGCCGAGAGGCAAAAGAGAGGGACGGGAAAAAAAAGACGAAGGGAAGCGGCCGCAGTTGGTGTTAAACGAAAAAGGAATGGAGGGAGGAAAAGAGAAGGAGAGACAGAAAGTTAGGAAGCCTGAGCAGGATAGCAGCTTCAAGTAGCACAGACAAGCTAAGAAAAAAGAGATTGTTATGTAGTAAGAACAGAAAAGGCTTTTGAGGTAACATTACAGGAAAACAGGATTTCTAATTTTAATAATAATGATTCTAATTTTCGGGTACAAGAAGGTGAGAAATCTAAATGGAAATTCAGAAAAATTAATATGAAACAGGATCTGAACCCAATCAGAATCAGAATCCTTTAGTCGAGCACCTATGGGAGATTTGGAACCATCAAGAAAGATGATGCTCTTCACAACCATCACCAAAACATTGAGTGAGGGAATATATTCCGGAAGAAAGATGTTAATTTCTCCAGTGGAGTTCACAATGCAAAGACACAATGAAGCTATGACATTTTTGTGTCTTCTATGTCAATATGTTCTCATATGCTTTTATAAAATTGTATTCTTCTCTTTTTTTGTACCTATAAACTTTCTGTGGGAATCAAAGGATCATCATAACAAAACCCTACTTACTAACACTTGATGTTTTTCTTTAATTTGTGACTATATATGTGTAATTTGTTCAAATACTTGGAATAATAATGTTTTCACACGAAGCTTTCAGAAAATACTGAACTAGTCAAGGTGGCATCCTCACATTAGCTAGTTTGATTCAAAAGTCCGATCCCCATTTTTCAGAACCTGGAGTCAGAGAATGCTTTGATATGCTAAATATTTTTAAAACACTATTAATTCTTGACAATTGTTTTGGTCCAGCACCAGTTCCAAGAATGAATTACTCTTGAAAACAATGGAAGTCTGTACTTATGCACAGTCGGTGATAACAATGTCAAAACAGTCGGCGAGCGCTTTCATTGACCCATCACATTGTTTCCTGTGGTTAGACAGGAGCTTATAAAGAGTGTTTGTACTAAGCAGCTCTAACACGGAGCCATTTTCCTCCTCGCGTGTAAAGAAGAGGAACATCGGTGTTTAACGTCAGGAGCCGGCCCGAGTGAATCCGGTGCCTCTGACAGGTAACCAGACGTACTGACAGTATCATTACCACCAGCACGGGGCGGACGCCGACACGCTGACAACACACTCACTTGCGAGAGGATGGAGAGAAAGTAAAGAGCAGGAAGATTTTAAAGGAAAGAGCAGAGGGGTGCTGGGAAGGAATATGGAGAAGTGGCGAGCGGCAGAAATGTGCTCTGGCGTCTGAATGTTGTGCTTGAAAACTAGATGTAGAGGAGTACAAAAAATAATAAATATATTTCAAAGGAATTTGTCGCTACAGTACGACTCAAAGCACCAGTCTGAGCTTGTGTGTGTGTGTGTGTGTGCACTAGGTGGTGGTCTACTGCCAGCTGTCAGCGCCACAGGGACACCACACTAATAGGGACTCATGGGGCCTCGGTCCATCACAGGCAGGCACACTGGCTGCACTCTGTGCCCCTTAAAAAGCCGTCACTTCACGACTGCTGTTCATTGCTCTCCTTTGCTGATCCAGCTTCCAGCTCAGGTGGAAAATCTGGCTCGGGCCCAGGTTTCCAGCAAAACCCTTTTCACTTAACAGACACGCACACACGCACACACACAAATGCCTGTGATCTCTCCCTTTCACACACACCTCGCTAATGATGAGAGAGGAGATGCTTTAAAACCTCGAGACCTTTCTTTCCCACAATTGCAGACGGGGAGAGAGAGAGAGAGAGGAGACTGGAGGTACAGGGGGGGGGGGGGGAATGAGCCAGAAAGTTTAGACTTATGTGAAGCAAAGCGGTGCCAACTTCAGAGTAGAACAGAAATCAGAGACAGCCTTAAGCAGGCAGAGTCGATACTGAGGCTCTGAGGGATACTGATCCATCCTAGTATTTTCAGACTGATCCATTGAAAGTACACGGGGTGTTTTCTGAGCTCATCTTATTTTCTGAGATGATCTGTTTGTGTGTGTGTGTCTGTGGGTCTGTCTGTGTGTTTGTGTGTGTGTGTGTGTACCACTCACCACTTGCATGGCTGAGCTTCTGGGTGGGTGTGGTTCGATGAGCAACTGGCAGGGGGTCTGTCCAAAACTCCTAATTTGAGACTCCACAGCCTGAGGGAGGAAAACGAAGAGAGATAGGAAAACAAGACAAGAAAAGAGATGTTAGACTTTGTCATCACATTTTCTAATAAACTTTAAATGTGAGTAAATACACAAATAGACTTAATTTATCGGTCTCACATGAGACCAGTCTATTGTATCATACTATTTTTCCTATGATTAAATAATTGCCTGATTAATGTTATACACCAATTCAAACAATTCTGTTCTTAAACCACAAAGAAAACACAGAGACGCAGCGAGAGGAAGAAAAATGCACTTGTGTTCAAACACACACACACACACACACACACACACACACACGTGTAAACATACTTTTTCACTGTGGGACACACTTGCACGCACAAACACACACACACCAATTTATCCTGGGCAGCCACACACACAGAACCAGAGGAGGGCTGGGACAGGCGGGCTTGTAGGCTGGTTAGCTGGTGTTAATGAAGAGGTATAGGACCATAAACGTCAGAGCAGACGCCGGCCGAGCAGCCCCTGGACATCATCACACAGCTCAGTGTCAGGCCAACGAGCCCGGGACGCAACACACCCACACTGGAGTGCAGGGCCGTGGCCATGTGTCCCAATGCTCTACACAGCATCGTGCCGTTGTTTAACATGGCAACAAATAAAAAGTAATGAATCTTAATTAAATTAAATTAAATGGATTAAAATATTTACCCATCACTATTTCTCATACTCTCATTTAACTTCACAGTAATCATTGAAAATCAGAGAATGCTTCCATTTTAGATGTTGGAAAACTTGACATTTTTACTTGATAAATAACAATAAACATTAAAAAGTTCATAAGAGCCGTGGAAAGAAATGTTGTGTTGATGAACTAATGGATCAAGCAACTACTTGCTTCCTCCAGGGAGGTTATGTTTCCAATGGCGTTTGACTTTTAGAAGGATCACCCAAAAACTAAGAATCTGTTGAAACACGGTGGAAGGATGGAACACGGGAGATAAACGAAAAACCATTACATTCAAGGTAGGGTATTGTTTGACTTTTTCACAATTATCCCAGGGAATCATTTCTGGATCTTGACTCAAATAATCAGGCATATTTAGAGAACTGATATATATAAGTGGATGTTTGGTGGAGCTTGATTGAATTTACTGTTACAGCAATACTATGGAAGCATCTCGATCAAATTCAAAATCCAAATAAATCTAGGCAGAGCAAACGAGGCAACATTTAAAATTGAGTTTTAAAAGAATAAATCTCGAAAAAGACATTTCTATACAAACAAATCAAAAATATAAAAGCAACAACAGAAAAGGCATGTGTGCAACGGATCAGTTCTGATTTATAAAAAGGGACAAGCAGAGAGAAAAAGGCCAAAACAGAATTATGACAGCGCTGTCAGTGTGTTGGTGTGCACTGTGACTGGCTGTGTGGGAGAGACAGCTTGTGTGTGTGTGTGTGTGTGTGTGTGTGTGTGTGTAGGCTGAGACGTTTGAGTCCGACTTGGCCAGGCCTGTGAGAATGAGCTCATGGTTGAGGCCTGCATATGGTATTTCCATGAGAAAAAAAAAAGGTTGGGAAGTTAAGTGGACTTGTAGCCATTGTCTGAAACTAACCAGAGACCCGAGAGGCCGAGAGAAGCAGAGATCTCAACTGTCTGTTAGAGCTTCTGACGGGTCAGGAGTCAAACAACAAGAGAGAAGTGAATGCAGAACTAAAAACACCAAGTGCAACGATTAGTCTCTTGCCATTTTACAGATTTTATAAACTTAACTTTTGCAGATATCTTGAGTCTCCCCTTTATTTACCTACATTAATCTATCTGAGCAGAACAATACACTGAAATCCTCCGGCAGGAAAAGATAAATTCACCCCTTCCTAGACCCATCTGAGTAAATTAGGTTTGCTTACCATGCATTTTCTATTTTAAAGTATGGATTTAAAAACAACAGTGTTATTATGCAAAGCAAAGAAGTGCAGCTATACAGAGAGAACTCCCTGAACATGTCTGTCTGTGGTGGTCAAGACAAATCTATTTATAGAACTCTATGTCGATCTGAACACACGCATGTCAGGGCTGAAAAGAGAAGCCTCTAGGATCCAGTGTTGTCCTGTATTTTTGTTAACACTTGTGTGTATGTGTGTTTGTGTGTGTGATGGGATTATAATGATCTTCCTCTGTTTTAAAGATCAGAGCACCTCCGCACACGACCCACAAGGATCGTGACGGACACTCTTAACCGTTTACATCGTCTCAGCAGTTGGTTTGTTAGTGAAAGGACGTCAGTGTATGATTCAAGGTCAAAGAGCCCCCCCCCCTCTCCTCTGCCTGCACAGCGGAGCATTTTGCTTTGGCTAATGCGTAGAAGAGACTCCTCAAAGCCACTCAACCTATCTTCATTAAGTGCGGCGCTGACATTTATGAGGCAGTGGAACGCTGGAAAGTGGCTGAGTCTAGGTCAGCATGTCCTCTCCCCGTGTGCCAATGCAATGCTCAGGTGATTATATGAAGGGCCATCCACAAGGCCAATCTCTTTTGGGGGCGCTGGCCCGTGTCTGATGAGGGTTTTCTATATTCTATACATTTAAATGGCTGCGACACCCTCGGCTCAGATGTCCCAGTCTGCTCTTTGATTTACTCGGTTACTTGACAAGATGGATTTCCATGTAAAACATGCAGTTCTTATGCAAATCAACCCGACAACATTGACTCTCTGGACAGAACAAAAAGAGGCGCGATGGCCTTGTGTTTTGACAAACAGCGTGGCCGCATAATCTGTATCTTCGGTTTAAGATGAAAGAAATATGAAATGAAGTGAAGGGCATTTTGTCCAAAGAAAATAAACGACCGGGTCTTGTGTTTGGTGAGTGACTTTGGCAGAGTGCCAAGGCCGGTTCACTCACTGTGGGTATATTTCCCGTCTTCTGCCGAATTACGCACACGCTATACAATTCAGACGGGGCTCTGTGTTGTGTTACTGGTGTAAGGGGCTGTGGGATTTTCCGTAATCACATGTGAAAGAAGGGAAGCCCTGTACAAGTAAGGGAAGGCAACACAGGGCGTGTTTCTCTTTATACGTCGAGAAGCAACACAGATGTCCGTGCGTGCCATGCACGGGGGGTTGCTCGCACCAACACACGAATGCATCTGCACACACACGGTTCTCCTGGAGAGTGGGGGGGTTCTGACATGCAGCGGAGGCAGGACAGGAAGTAATCATGGTTTTGAAAAACACAGCAGCGGTCTCCACAGCGTTCCCTAATCTGTGCTGAGATATTCCAAACTCTCCCCCAGAACAGAAACGTACACATAAACACACAGCCATGTGCATTCATGCTGATGAGCACACGTAAACATACAAAGGTATACACATATCAATGAATGCATGTATACAGACAATGTGTATGTACAAACATATCAAGGTATGGTCCACACAAACCTCTGCAGTCTGAGCCGGGTTCCGTGTGAGGTTGTTTGCGGTAGGTCGGTGTTAACGGCTGCCAAACAACGTGGCAGGAATACAGAATCAGCCAACCAGGACCCCAATCTACTTGCTTTTCCGACCCAAAGACACACATATAAACACACACCGGTCTGTGACCCGTCCCCCTGACATTGAACAGCCCTGAGGCCTGTCCTAATGTGGCCTAGCTTGGCCCAGACCGCAGCTCAGGCCTGAAACAGGGTTGTCACTCAGTAATGGCGGACTCTGGGGACACCTTCAAACCCCAAACCCTCCGTCCCAAAGCCCAGTGCAGCCCTCAGCCACCCCCGGTGCCCGGCTATGACGAGGCCCAGGCCTGGAACTGCGTTTCCACCCTGTGCACAGACAGGGCAGGCTTCCTTCCGCACAAACACAGTTGAAGGAGAGCCTTGGCGTGGCTCAGGGGGATCACACTGCTTTGGTTTATTTAACTAATTAAGGTTCTCAGACGAACAGTGTTTTCAATGAGGAAAAACCAGCAGATTTAGACTCACAGCATCACTGGAAAGAGAAAACAAGAAACTCTGTTTTCATCTCTAGGGAGTCAAACAAACAACACAGATTTATTCATTAAAAATATATATTATTGAGGATTTATTGAAAAATTAAGAAAAAAACTAACTTAACTAAAGATTTTATATTTCAGAAGCCTGCAATCCAAAATCCGTATTCCTGTTGTAATTAACAGCGAGACAGGGGGCGCTGTTCTGATACCACTCAAATCACACATGCACCTGCCTATGATGGTGCCTGTACATGTTGATTTATCAATCCCATGGTCACTGGAAGAGCTTGGCAGGAACAATGGAGTGCCAGTGATCCAATTTAGTGGTGTGTGTGTGTTTGTGTGTGTGTCTGTGTGCATGTTTATGTGTGTGTGTAAACCAGTAGGGTGGGTAATGGACTCACGCTGCATGTGGAAATGACCGGTGCACCCTGGTAATGAATCTGCATGTGTGTGTATGGGTGTGTGTGTGTCTGTGATTGTGTTTTTGTGTGTGTGTGTGCGTGTGATTGTGTGGCTAAAGGCCAAAGCACATCTGGATGGGAATTAGGGTGAATGAGGTGATAAATCAAGGAACTACCGCTGGTGCCTGTGATGCTCCAGTCACTGAGCATGAAGGGCATCAGAACAGTGGAGCCAGACGCATTTCAGCCTCTTGATACAACTCATCTCCATTTAACCCTCCACGCTATGAGGAGCTTCACCTAAAGGAGGATTACAACTGGTGTTATGTTCCTTTTTCCTTTTAGTAATAACATATAATCCCAATTTTCATTGCTAAAATGAGGGACGAAATAAATACTGCTCCAACAAAGTCAGTTGGAGCAGGAGACATTTAAGCAGGCAGACAAATAAACAGACTTCGCAGGAGCTATTTTAGTTTTTTTACTTTTAATTCAATATGTCAATAATCTTAGGGCAGTATTTATTTATGTTAACGTGCCCCCCCCCCCCCCCGCCCCCTTGTGCCTTAAATTGTATTTACACCTGAAAACTGAAGTAAACAAATGCAAGTCGGAAAAAAAACTGATTCAAACAGCCAGGGTCTGTGATGTCACAAACCTAAGAAACCAATCCTGTCAGCTTGTGGGTGGAGCTCTGTGAGCCATTTCAGCATATTCATAGATCCCAGTCACGGAATGAGGAAGGAAGGTGCAGACTAGAGTAACATTAAACCATTAATGGCCATGAGGGGAATTTTTTCATTAAAAATATATAATTCTGAGAAACAAATAAAAGGTTTAGGATGTATAAGACGAGGCTGTTGGCCTTTTAGCAACCATTAGCAAAAGTAGCACATCTAGGATTTTTCTAAATCAGGGGCCTTAAAGGATCCACTATTAACAAAGAGGGGAATTATATGTTTAAAACCATTTTGTGGTTCATTAAAGTGCATATTTAAAACATTTGTTTTTTATTAAAGACGACTAACTGGACAGAGACACTTCTGGGGACAGCCAGAGTTCAGCCTTGGCCCCGCCCCTAGGTTTGCAACTATTACATTATTATTATTACATGTCATTTGGCTGATGCTTTTGTTCAAAGTGACTTACTATTAGTACACTCAACATTAATGAGGGGCCATTTAGGGGTTCACTATCTTGCCAAGGACACTTCGGCATGCAAATGGGGAAGAGTGGGGATTGAACCGGCAACCTTCTTGTTGGAGAACGAACACTCTACCCCCTAGACCACACCGCCCCCAACTAGTGTGATAGTTTTTCTTTCTGGGCCAAGACTGTTTCCAGATACAAGCGATTACTTTGGTTAATTAACTGTTTTCACAGTGAATACAAATTATGGCCAAAACACTGGCAGCAAAAACCAAGTTTAAAATTTTGAAATATGCACCGGTTGTTGCCACCGCAGCTTCAGCGGCGTCCGTTGCTCTGCCACTGGCTCGCAGCCTTTTACAACATATTGGTGAAGTTGTCAGAGCAGAGTTTGGCTGTGGGCGAGCTAGCTGGGTTTCTCTTTTCAGCACCGTGTTCCGTGTGTTTGCTCTGGGGCGAGCCGGCGTTGCTCGTGTGTGCGGCAGTTCAAAGCGAGTGCGATGAATAATGAATGAAAGCCAGGGAGGAGGCTATAAGGCGTCGAAGAGGAACACTTGGTGGAGTGCTTTTAGAGGTATCACACAGGGGGGAAAGACTTTGCTCAGCAATACCTGCCAGGAGATTGTTAGCTTAGCTCTCCCCTGCCATTCCCCAGCAAATTTAACACGGCTAATGGCATCGAAAAAAATCACTGAAATACAGATGCAGAGAATGGACAGATGCTTTTATAATCGAGTCGGACGAGGCATCCGTTTGAGAGCGCCCAACACTCAAGTGTACTTACTGTGATATGGTTTTTTTCCCCCTTACTCAGCATGATCCGCCGAGGGAGTTACATCGGCCGTGCAGTGCATCAATGATTATTAAAATATGTGTGTGTGTGTAAATACATGTATTGGACGATGCGGCGGCCTCACCTCTCTGAGCATGGGGTCGTTGAAGGAGTTGAGGTTGACTGCGCCCTCATAGGTCAGATAGTAGAACACATTCAGGGCCCTTGTGGCCTCGGGGCCCTGCTGCTTGTAGCCGAAGATCAGATCGATCCACTGGTGGAGCTGGCAGGACACGAACTCGCTCTCCAGAGCCTGTTAATGGATGAGAGGGTGGAGGATTAGGAGCTTTGCAGACGTCAACAGATGCACAACATTTTCACATCGTACTCTTTCTCAAATCCTACTCCCCAAACATATTCCTCAAACCATTACTGAGCAGCAGTTATCGCTAATTCCTCTCAAAGATGAATCCCTTCGGAGAAAGCAGAAACATTTTCCTGCTAATTGTTCCTGGGACAGAATCTGCCAATGATTTCTGTAACGAGCAGAAGCACAGTAAATCCCGATCTGATCATGTGGGAGCGTGGAAACATTAGAGAACTCCTGCAGCTCATCAGGGAGCCATTTCAGCTTCTCTCTTTGTTCCTCTTCTCTGCTGGTTGCGGGCGGGTAAAAGCACAGTGTTGCTCTTCCTCAGACGTCTCGGCATCTCCATAACGCTGAGGTACAGGTCGTTTTTTTTTCCCTCATTAGCCCAGAAAAGGAGGGAAAAAAACATTTATGGTTTCCTCATAAAAACGGGCAATTGTGTTAATTTGTGTAAAGCTGTCGGCTCACAAAAGCCCTCTAAACACGACCAAATTAGAATGAGGCAGCCCTTGATTGTCATTGCTGCCTTGTGTCACATTAATTTGTGACAAAACATTAGCCTGGGCTACACTTAAATGCCGATTTATATAATTTAAATTTTTACTGCAGAGACCGGGGCGCATCCCTCATTTAAATGTGAGTCGGTGACAGCTCATTCCGCATCCGAGTGCTCGCCCCGTTCTCTTAATTACAACTTTCAATCAGGCAGCAGGGCGCGGGCATAAAGAGGAGACTGTGTACAGTTGAGCTACGAGGATGTTTTCACTGCAACTCGAGCACCGGGTGAGCTTCTGATGTGGTCACAAATTCCATCATCTGAGCTGATGAAAAGCTCAACTGTGAAAACACTGCGTGGCTGGGAATCAATGGGTTTCTGGGGTTAAAATTAGATCCAGGTTTAAAAAACGTAGTTATACATGGCTGAGTGAGAAGATCGTGTTACCAACGATTTGTACCAAAAACCAGGTTTATTGTCAGGAGATTGGTTAAATGTGTCTTCACTGAGTTTTGTCATTTGTTCCTTTCATTTAACTTCCAACTATTTTAAGTATTTTGGACACAGCTGTTATATATTTGGGACATTGGTATTTTTTTTTTTATTATGTTTTTGCTACACTATATACTGTACCTCTCGACTTCTGTAGAAATATAAATAACACTCAGGAAGTTAGATCTCTAATCTGTAGCTAGTCCCAGTACAGAGATGTGTGGTAACTAGTGTGAAGCGAGATCCGACTGTGACTGAAACATTGTCATTCAAATTGAGCTTGTGTTTCAGAAACCTCGTTTAACTAAGCCTGTTCAAGACACTGTGCTGTTCCCCCTCCATGCTGTCTATGGAGGTGGTCACAGAGCTGAACCGCTGCCTGTGTAATGAGGAGGGTGGGTATGACAGAGATCTTTTTGATGTGAATATACATCTGGTGAGATTCCTCATTTTAGTTTTGGCTTAAATAAAACTTTTGCCATCTGCAGCAAATCATCAATTCTGTGCCTGTACAACTGCTTGTGTTTATACAATGATTTTAATCTGATTATTTGGTCTTCTTCTTCCAACTCAAATCATGTGGGTATTTCTACCTACGTGGTGTCAAGGGAACACTAACGGCATAATTATCAAAACAGTTCAAGGATCCCGAGGTCTGCAGTTAACAGGAGAGTCTGGTAGGAGGATTTCCTGTCAGAGGTATAGACCTAGTTGCATTTAAACAAGTAGATTTATGGTTATTACACACATTGGTGTTTTGGACAACATCCCACTTAGATGCAAGCACTGTTCTGAGAGCTGTAGACCTGATGAAATAACCAGGAGGAGAGAAACTTGTCTGCTCTTTTCCACTTTGTGTGAGTAACTACAACATTTTGTGTTCAGGGTCAAACTGTGAGGTGCAATGCTAAAACAATGGAAACCTAACCATTAGCATTCAAGTAAAAGAAAACACCTCTGGAGTGAAAGACACTTTAGACTCATATCTGTCTGTCTCACCTGGCAGACGTGTTCACAGAGTGTTAGTGTGTAGAAAGGCTTGTGTCACAAAGTGATCTTTTCTTATTAATGTTACATTTTAAACTGGTGAGGCCCTTTTTTATTCAAACTCACATCAGTGATTGGCAGATTGGGGTCCACTTCTTTATGTGTATGTGTGTGTTGTGTGTGTGTGTGTGAGAGAGAGATCAGTTCATTATGCGCTAGCACTGACCTTTGACAGGCCCTGCTCTGGTCTCTAAAACTAAAGCTGGGCCTGATGGGCATTTAATGTGCACCGCAATCTACTGTCAATCAGCAGGGGGAAACAAAGACGGCCATGTTATTGAAGCTCCCTCTCCAGAGGCCCGCCTTTATGGAAATCATGTGCATGTTGGCGAGGGAGAGAGATGGGTTAAGTGAGAGTGTGTGTGTGTGTGTTAGTGTGATGCGTGGAACCAGAAGTTTGATTGTTTTATATGTTAAATGAATACAAATAAAAATTGTAAATGTGTCTCCATGACCCCCTGGCCCAGTCTTGTCTAAATAAAATATATCATAGGCAATGACTCTATGCATCAGAGAATGGAAATAGAATTTGGAATCCACATTGATTGTTTTACTTTTCAAAAATATTGAATTTACCATCTCTATCTGTAAAACCACTGACCACACACTGGGACACACGGTGAACAAACACAGATGATAGCATATAATATATATAATCTTAGTACGAGTGTAGAAGTTGCAATGAAGAAGCAACAGTGAAGTCAAATATTACACCACGTGAGAAAACCGTCAAATTGAGGTGACCTATTGGGAAAGGGTTATCTGTCAGGTACAGTGAAGAGGTGTGTTCTAATAACCCGTGAACACTGAGCCAGGTGAGCAGGTGTGGACGTGTCTCCTCCTCGTGTGGCGCCGTGCTGCTGAAACGCCCGAGCAGAAGGTCGGGGCAGATAGCAGATTCCTGAGGTGGGATCTGGTGCCACTTCAGGAGGAGCAGGCAGGATTATTGATGGGCCAATTAGCAGCCGGTGTGTGTGTCATCCCCGTCCACAGGGGACTCTCTGATAATTAATGAATAATTTAGCATGCCTTTATGTAAATGCTGATAGGGGGTAGAAGTCACTGGAATCCCACATTTCTATTGTTACAGATTTGATAAAGTACACCTTGGAAGCGGGGGGGGCTCCCCTTTGTTGTGCTCCGTGACTCGCGGCCAATGGAAACAATAATTTGGAATATTCTCCTATGACGATAAATACAATCATTTCCCTATCAAAGCCACAGAGTATTTGAATCTATATATTTCTGATGATTATTCCAGTTTGTCCAGGCTGGGGTGAGGGTTTTAATGAAGATGTAACACAATGAACATTAGTTTTCCCTGCTAAAGTTTCAGATTACACTAATTCTTCCTTTCTGAAACATCTGTGGGTGGAATGGGATGCTCCCATTCCAAAAAAAACACTCAAAGAGATCGACAGTTTGACTGTGCGTCTGTCAATATGTTTCTCTTTAGAGAACGATATACTCTGCTCTGAGGATTGAAAACATGCCATCCATATTTGAGACATCAGACCGGAGACACCAAGTGATTGCAATTAACCAGCTGGTGGACATTAAACAAGGCTGAGCCTGTCTCATCTTCAGCCTGATCTTTCTTTTTTCTGCACGAAAGCTAGTAGGATTTTTCAACTTTTTATCTTCACCACACCTTTAGTGACGTGCAGAATGAATATGGATGGAATCAAGAAGTCTGTCCGTGCTCCAGGTCTGCAGGGCGTGCACACGGAGGCCTATCGGTGACATCTCGGTGGTTTCGTGGTCAGCTTTACGCTCTGGATTGAGCTGGATTTCGCTTCGGCCTTAACGAGGTGACGCTGAACGCTTTCCTCCAACCCTCACTGGTCCTAAAAAACCCTTTTAAGGACTTATGGAGAGCTGTCTGTAAGGAAGTTAAAATGTCACTTAACAAATCAATCCGCTCATTTGCATGCCAACGGCCATGCAAGCATCCGTGCTCGTGCCTGCGAGTGTGTCCCCGGCGCTGCGGGTGTGCGTAATCGAATGCACATGTTGTGTGCGGAGTGTTGTCAGCGGCAGGCGGTTTTCCTTTGTATCGATTACGGATG
The DNA here is from genome assembly GCF_949316205.1 of Platichthys flesus. Lineage (NCBI taxonomy): Eukaryota > Metazoa > Chordata > Actinopteri > Pleuronectiformes > Pleuronectidae > Platichthys > Platichthys flesus. Next base: position 21,475,568 of record NC_084949.1, read on the forward strand.
AATAAAGCAAACACTTGTCAGGTCTGTATAAACTAAAAGGACTGTTTGAGAACAAGCTGATCAAAACATCCTGAAAACCACATTCAGCTTGTGAGCCGGCGTCACATGTTGACATTGGACTAAATGCCGGAGCAGTAGTTAAATCAAGTCCTCGTGAGTCATTCTTATTGTGCATTTTATTTGATTAAACTTTATTAAATCTCTTCCTTGGCAGACGTCGTTCTGTTCTTCTCATCTCAATGCAAGTCTATTATCCCTCTTGTTCTGATTCTCTATTCTTCCTCCAAGTTCAACAGCCCCTTTTCATTTTCCTTTCTACTTATTCTCTCACCCTTCTTGCTACTCCTTTTTTCCATCGTGCTCTCTCTTCCAGTCATCTGATCCTTTAGATCAACTCCTCCGGAGTCGCTTGCCCTGAGGTTGACAAGCACTCTGATTAAAGGGCTTATTAGCTCGCTGTAAATGAGAAGCCGATTGTCATTTTGAAGCAGGCAGAGGAAGCCTGTAGCCAACCAGGAGAGAGGGGGGCCCCAAACAGAGGAGGAAAAAAAAAAGGAGCAATGGGTGATGTAAGGAATGAGAGACCTAGAGCAGCCGCGGAGCTAACAAACCATTTCCTTTATTCCCATATTCACACACACAGAGAGAGAGAACCCTCCCCCCCCCCCCCCCCTTCCTGCTCTACTAATTAGATGGGTCACAACCGTGAGAGTTCTGGCCATGGGTCAACGGAGGCGCTCGCTGGCAAGTGGAACCTGAAACTCTAAAGTCAACTCTCTCACTCTCTCTCCTCCCATCTTTCTCATTTACCCCTCGCCCACTTGAAAAGCAAGAATATCATGTTATGGGGCGAGAAGAAGCCGAATGAGCAGTGATTGGGAAAGTATCTCCCCAAAACAAACATGTCATGCTGGATTTGGCCTCAGTCAGACAAATGGCATGGTGCAGGCTGCGAGAACACACTAAGTGGTCCAATTTATGGCACAGACAATGGAGTAAACAATCCTGATTGAGATATAAATGGGTGAGGCAAATGGGGCTGCAAGTCATATGGCAATAATACTGTAGTTCTTGTCTTGTCATTTCAGTTTTTAGTCAAGGAGGAAAATAATATGATGCAAAAAATATTAAAGAACAATATGCAAAAGTGGAACATAAACCCGGTTATAGGGAGTTAATATACTTTTTTGGTAACTTGAAAAGAACTAAACCAAGAAAATACAATTTCATCTACTATTTCAACAACTGGTAACAAGCCCCTGCAGATAATCTCACCATCTGATTTCTGAAACAGTCTGACAAGTCAGTAAATACATCACTGGTGCCATAAAAGACACATTCACGATGGGATGAAGTGAGCAAACGCTAAGTCAACAGGTCAGAGCTGATTAACACAGGACGACTGATGAGAGTGTGTTTGTGTAGCTGTTGAGAGGAGCATTGTTGTCTCAGATGATTATAGAGTTGGTTGAGGACTGGACGTCGGTCTGAAGGTGTGGTGTGTGTGTGTGTGTGTGTGTGTGTGTGTGTGTGTGTGTGTGTGTGTGTGTGTGTGTGTGTGTGCATAAAAGAAAAGGGAAGGGCTAAAATCCTCTCCTCAACATGATATCTAATTAAGTCATCAGTTAATCTAGGTAATTGTTGATCGATTCAGGATTAATATAATTTCAGAATGATATCATAACATGGATTTATCATTGAATAGTTCTACAAAAGTATTTTGCTCAAATTAATACTTATTAACAGCTATAATTATAAATGCTAGGAGCTCTGCCAGGCTAGATTTAGTCACGGTGATACGGTGGCAGATGTTTAGCTGGAAGTGTCAAAATGTCTTACTTCAGTGTGTTTGCATGTAAACATGTCGTAGTGAGTATGAAGGGGGGATTTCTATTAGTTTACAGATCTGTTAACCACATGGTTTCACAAGTTGAAAAGTAAAGGAATCAACAAAGTGATTTACGATTCATTTCTGTCTGGACTGCAGTGGTCGACCAAGCGACACCAGCATCCCACAGAGCAGCCGGAGGAAACCAGTGCAAAATCTGTGTTTGTTGCAAGAAGGCATCGGAGCTGACTTTGGCAGAAGCAGAAACGAGAGCACGGAGGAGTGCAGGAAAAGGGAGAAGGACAACATTAGTGAGTGAGTGTGTCAGCAGCAGTACATCATCCCATTTCTCAGGCTCTCATCGCTCTCCTCCATTACGTCACCGAAGAGGAGGACGAAGAAGAGGAGGGAAAGAAGGACAAGGGAGAGGGGGAGGCAGAGACGAAGGGGGGGGGGGACAGCTCGTAAAACACTGAGCACACAGTAAACATGTCTGCCCTTATGCATGACAATACTCCTACAGTGAGCGCTGCCTGACATTAGCCAGATAACCACCCCCCCTCACCACACGTGCTAGTTCCCATCCAACAACAAGGCTTTCAGTGGAGACACCAGGGGAATAGATTAGCACTAGGCTAACATGTTCTGTTACACGAAGCCACGCTGGGCCGAGACGACATTAAGGTTTTCACTCACTCAGTCATTCACGAGTGCGTAAGTGTATCTTAGTGGTTAGTGACTGGTCCTTGCAGTGGTTTACCTCAGCTCACACATGAATTCCTGTGGGGTTCCCCGTGAGAATAAGACGTGGAGGCTGGTGGGAACGGTATTGTGTGCGTCCCATGGGCGTCCGATCAGAGAGTGCGGTGTGGACGAGAGGTGAATGTAAACAGCGATGATCTTTGACTTTGTGTAGCTGGTGGTCTGAGCTGGGGAGCTATCATGTCTAGCTATGCGTCTTGTGGGAAAAAATGTGGGACACGCTTTCATCTTCTGTACCCGGGCTCTCCGACACGTCTCACAAACAGAGGCCCCCAGACAATTTTGCACAATGACACAATATCTGGAATTGTTTTTGAACATTGGCCCCAGAATACTTGACAAAAAGGGATTTAACCACCTCCCTACGCCCACGTGATCATACTCGTGGTACGATAATGAACTTGCCTGCCACGATGACATCAAGTGTGAAGAGCTGTCGGCATATGAAAGTGACAAACTTCAGAGAAAGACTTTCAAAGGAGATCATATGTATGAGGTTTGGTGTGGGGTGTGTGTGTGTGTGTGTGTGTGGGGGGGGGGTAACGATGACATGGCTCATATTAATATGTTAGCTGTTAGCTCTGAGCGGCCACGCAGATGTTTACCTCTGCAGGATTAACATCACTTTGGTGATCATGACAATAACAGCTGTATGAGCGAATGTGAGGCTCCCTGAAAAATCCATCAACATCATAGAGCAGAGAAAACTACTCAGTTCCATTTAGAAAACAAGCCCTTCAATCGTAATTAAAGCAGCAGCTGGTCATTTCTGACCACTAGAGGGTGTAGGAGAGTAAAATCAGCTAAACCACAAAAACAAGCCCTCAGCACGGAAAAGGCTAATCGCTAACAGTCGACCCCTGATGACTTCCAACTGAACAGAGCAATATTGAAGAGTTTTGGCTCAAGATAACAGGCTTGTATCTCTTAACCATTTCTGCAGTAACACCATTTTTGAGTGTTTCAGCATCCTGAAAGTTAGTACCCTCGCCACAAGTCTATTCTGTAAGAACACCCTGGGTAGTCAGATGTTTTAGCGGTTAGCTGATGAAGATTCGTACAAATGACTTCGGTGACTAACGTCCATTTAGTAGCGATGTCTTGCTTACTTACACTGAAGGTTCACCACATACGGCAGTGACCTGCGTTCGACCTCCTCAGTATCAGCTTCTGACCCATCACTCAGTCTGGTCGGCCCAGTCTACCAGAGGGAAAGCCTCGCTCTCCTTCTGTGAGGCCAGTTGATCTGATGTCTCTGTCACTGCTTTGAGTGAGTAGATGTTTTATACGTGGGGGAAAAGGCTGAAAGTAATGTGCTGCCCTGTCTGTCCCGTGTGTGGTTTGCAGGTCTGTCAGCAGGACTACATGAGCGCAGATGACTGAAAGGAACCAAAAGTGAGCATAGAGCGGCAAACGAGGCCTGAGGAGCTCGAACAGATGGTGACTGCAGCCCACCGCTCCGGGAAAAAAGTTTAAATGGAGTCCAACCATGAGTTGAAGCTTTTGCTAAATTAGAGAGAAGACACAAGTGATAACTGGACTATGCTCTGTGACATGTAAACAGGTATATGAATGGAATATTCTATTAGAAACTCATGTACACATCACAATCGGAGGAACGTCTTATTTGGAAGAGGGTCCTAGTCACTACTGGGAATATAAACAACCATTTCCACAGAACAGATGTGGAAAATCTATTTTAAAGCTTGATCTAACTTGAGAAGACTATGCTACTGTGGTATTTTTATCATATAATGATCCAGCACAGTGTTACTTTCATTAGAAATAATTCATTCTTCTTATTAGATATATTAAACAAATGTTGTCTTGTTTGCATTTGAATATAGGCTGTCAATGCAGCCTCATTTCATGCTTTGTGTTTACTCTGTTATGTTTAGATCCTAGCCCTTCAAAGCTCAGTGGACTACTCCCAGTAGGACATGGCTTCAGGAGCCGGCTGTAGTTGAGGCCGCAGCAGATCAGTATCTCCACTGAGGCCTGGACACCATAACAGCGCAGGTAAGCACTGATGATGATGATACAAATACGTGAGCGTGCAGACGAACCCGATCACCTGCTCCTGAGCGGAGCAGAGAAGTGAGATGTGGTCATATATAGTGGAATGTCAGAGAGGCTGACAGAGCCCAGAGACGTGTAGTTATCTGGTGGAGGAGGGATCAAGTTCTTAACCCCTCCTTTGACCTCCTGGTAAAAACAACACGCTGCCCCTGATCTCTGTGGCATGCCGCCTCAAGACCCCAGTGTGTCAGTGATTGTGTGTGTGTGTGCGCGTGTTTGTGTGTGTGATGGACCAAGGAAAAGGGAGTGTGTCTTTACAAGCAAGAATTTAAGTATACTGTAGGCACTTCAGTGGAGTTAAGGTGCATGCTTGGCTTAAGGTGCTGAGGTGCTGGGTCTCCAGTGACTCTCTAAAATGCAACCATTCCTTAGCACCTCTTAAACTTTAGTCCTTTAGCCCTCCAGTGCTGCAGGGTTAGCCAGAGATTAAACAACAATTGTTGTTGGCACATATTTGACGCACTTAATCCGTTGCCAAGCGACACACTCTCTGCTAAACATTAGCGAGGAACAATGACACTTCCAGCAGCCGAGCAACACAAGCCAGACTACAGTTTGATTGTTTATATCCACCAACTACCCACCGTGCAACTCTCTCCCAACAAAAAAACAAGCTGCCGTTTTGCACAGCCGCACAATCCTTTACTGTGAGAGGCTTTTAATGGCCTTTTCCAGATTGGGGCCTAATTAGCTGTTAATCATCTAGGGCTCATAACCAGAGTGCAGACAGCCGGCGTGTGTGTGTTTGTAGCATGTGTGCATCTGCGCGTGTTTGCGTGTTCTCTCCTGCTGTCTACCCGTGTGTTGCGGGGCCATTAGCAGCAGACGAGCTAAAGAGAGCCAAGCAGCCCATTAACTCCTTCACTCTTCCTCTCTCTTCGCCGCCGTGCTCATCTCTCTCTCGACAGTGCCACAGTTGCCAGCTGACACCCTCTAATGCCAGCGATCTGTCACGACCAGAGACCTGTCCACCCACACATCCCTCCCTCTACCTTGTCCTCGGCCCATTCTCTCCTTTATTCTTCCTGTCCACCCTCCTTTACCCCGTCTCTCCCATCCGGTCTGTGTATGATCTGTTGTACAGAGCAGTGTTGCCACCTAGTAGTCATGTTTAATAGTTAGTTTTGCTTATTAAACAGACATTACATACATATGAATTCTTGGTGTGATCATAATTTCCAATTGACCCCAACAACTTCCAAGAATTAACCAATCAGCCTCCTGACAGCATCACTACTATCCCTACCTAATATTACCTGAGGGGATGGTGGATTGAGACCATGTGGGTATGAGGCAGATATTCATGTTGTTATTGTTGGTTTGAAACCTCAGAAAAAAGCTCCTGTACAACTGAGCTCGTTATTTTTCCGTGCACCTATGTCTGCTCGCTGAGCTCGGCTGCACGCTGGATCAATATCTCAATTTGCACAGAGTGGAGACAGAAACCGCAGTCTGAAATTGTATCAGCTTGAATACAGTGACTAGCAGAGAGCTGTGCGTGTGCAGAGAGCTTTGGGAAAGGACCAAAATTGCCTGTGCAGTGTTAATTTATATATTTGAACAAGCTGGTTTCCCCAGTGAAGAAGGTTTGACAGATTTTTAGACCATAAAACAATATCACCCTAAATAACTAGTGATTAAACCAAATAAAGATAATTTTTGTTATCTGCTAAAAATCTACTGATCCTCAAGTTTAAAACGTGTTAAGCATTGTATTGAATAAATGTACTAACAATTGAGATACCAATTCCTTCGACACACTGTGACCTTTGCAAGACAAGCTTCAAAATTCTTAATAGTTAAACAAAGGGCTTTGGAACACTGACTGTAGGGCACTGCACCACCACCACCACCATCACCACCACAGAAAGCTGTCCCTAGTACATCCGCCTTGGCCCAGACCATGCTGACAGCCAACGAGAGGGAAGCGTGTGATTAATGATAGGGGGCCTGGTCATATCAGCAGGCTGGTTAACAGAGCCCACCACAGGACTTCACGGGTCACAGAGCACAGCCAGCCTCATCAGCACCCATTACTACTGTGGGCACACATCACACCCGACATAATGCCGGCTTTCACCAGAAAGAAGAAAGATCCAAAACCAAAACAGGGAGAAGACATTAAACATTAAACACGTGTTGTATTAGCCTTAAATCTGTGGTGTGATTTCCTGAGTTCTTTTACTTTTCTTGCTTAGTTTGGCCACGTTTGTCAAACTATGAAGATATTTTCATTTGCGAGACGACCTGACCGCTGAGTGTCAGTAAAACAAAAGATGAAGGACCACAAATGCCCATAACAAGCCACAAGAGAAAGAGCAAATCAATCTTTTGACCTTCTGGTGCAGAGCACAGTAATCTGATCCAAATAGTTACCTCACTTTCTGAGGCGCGTGTGCGAGTGTGTGCGCGTGTGCATGTGTCAGTGTGTGTGTGAGAGGAGAAAACATCTACAATGAAAATATGACAGCAACTCTGACAACATCCGACATGCACACACACAATATTCCTGCTATGGCCTGAGCGGGCAGGAAGTGGAGATCAGAAAGAGGATCCTGCTTCGCTTCTCTGCACACAAACACATTTGCCAGAGAGCACGGAGCGGGAGAGATGGTGAGGTGGAGAGGGAGAAAGGGGGAGAAGGTGACGTTGGATCACTCGGGCAAAGCAGCAACCTGAGAGGCTGAGGCTTGTCGGGAGAAGCGGGAGGCTCAGGTAACAGGAAGAACTGTGAGACGGTCAGGAAATAACACTGTCTCTTTGAATTAGTGTTTCCAGCCGAGACAAGGAGAAGCAGAAACCTCTGACAGGACTTCAGTCGGTCTGGGCTCTGGGATATAAAAGTCAGACACAAACGCCTGTGTGTGTGTAAATATGTAACCAAGTCGTAGATACTACAAACCTTTATATTGTATTTTAACCTAATTTTGTATTTTATACTTTATTAATGTATGTGCTATAAAATTGAGTGTACTGGGGTACTGCTTGGGCTGGTTGATACTTCAGCAGGGATGTTTAGTGGCTCTGTGATCCACTTGCCCATTGCACTAGCATGCATTTTATACATCAAATATATTCCTGTGTATTTTCTCTCACCAGCCGATTGATTCGAACAAACTCCTCAGGACTCTTGGCCCAGGGCGGCAGCTCCACGTCAGAGACCACGCTGCCTTCCTCCATCACTCCCAGGTTGTAGCTGTTGGAGTTGACAAACATCTCGGGGAGGTAGTAGAATTCTGGGATCAGCTCCTGCGTGGAAATAAAGTTGAGACATATTTCAACAAACAGTGACACTAATTCAACACGTCCTGATATAGTGTGGCCATTTGCAACAGTTAAGAGTTCTGTCAAAGAGCTGACTCATGCTTGGGTCTGGAACCACAGAGAAATCAAGTCAACATTGCTAAAAGGTTCTGATGCGGAAAAGAACAACTTGAATAGCTCAAGAATAAAAAAAGAGTTTGATGCACAGACGTATAAGTATCAGCATTTGCCTGTATACACCAATAGGAAAACGTATTTTATTGCCCAAAAGATGTGGATATATGTTAAAACCTTACGTAAAAGAAAAAGGATTGTTTCCTTTGTTATTTTCAAGTTATATTTTACATATTTACCTTTTTACAATCAATTATCATAACGTTTAGAGTTAAACTGTAAAAAAAATCAAGCCTAAAATTTTTTTAATTAAATTGAGCTCGATAATGATAAATTAGGAATCAGTAGTTATTTTTTCAGTTTTTTAATCGATATATTGGCCAATACATTGGTATCTTGATATTTATTCTTCATAATATCGGTTTTTACATCAGAGAAAATATAAGAGCCCAAACACACAAAGAAAAAGAAAGAACTATCCCTACATAAAGCAGATTACTTTGTGTGCGTCTTTTATGAGTGGATTTTCTAAACTATTCTAAACAACCGAGAGTTGATGCTCGTCCTGTTGAACAAAGTGTGCGAATATAAGTGCTGAGTCAAGAAGAGCCATTCAAACATGGTGACAGTGGGACATCAGCAATAGGCAAACCGCTGTAGACGTTAGGGTGACATGCTGTAGCCTCTCAGGCCGGCAGCACCACTGACAGAACTCAACACCCGACGCTGAAGCATGAGGAGCTGGTTTTACACAGTCATATAAAACATGATCTCTACAAGAAAAATAAACAACACATACAAACTTTACAGATCAGCTGCACAAGACCTTCTCCTTTCAACAATTGGGTGACAACATCCAATCAAGTGAGCAAGCAAACACACAAGTTTTAAAACAACACAGCACTTCCTCAGTTTTTAAGTCTCTCCACTCCACAAAACCTGACCTGAAACTAAAGGTCAAACTCTTAACGAGGCCTCCAGCTCAACCGGGATCGCTGCCTGCTGTAAATTTGACCAGAAGGTGGAGGGACGCATGCATGCACACACAAACCGGCAAACACACACTCACACACACACACACAACCAACAAAAATCTTGAGGGCTTTGCTCCCAAACACTCAAGCCTGCCCTGCATGAGCCATTATGTGCAGTGGCCCCTTTGCACTGGCCTGGTCAGAGGCCAGCCCCTCTGATCCCCAATCCTGTCCTGTCATGGGTCACTGGAAGGGGCTCTGGCCCCTGGGCTCCTCTGCTACACTTCCACTGTTGCTACCTCTAAACCCTCTTCTCTCCTCTTCCCCCCTCTGATGCCTTTGGGCTGAGGCCGGGGGTCAGGGGATTGGGGAATGGAGGTCACACTAGCGTCACCCAGGCTAGAGACACATTGAATCTGGGTGTTGTAAGCTATTATCGCCTCTTCTTTAGCAGCAGGGTATGAAAACACTGGGGCTTTTCGCCCTCTGGCAGGGACAGAGTTGCTATCAATGACTCGGGTGCTAAAGCTAAATGGAGTACTTAGCATACTAAATTGATACATCTGGTCTCTAATTCCTCTTTTGCCAGCGAATGAATGTGTGCGTCGGAGTGGATGAAGTCGACGGACCTTCATTCAAAATATGTTAAAAAATTCAAACCGAACATGGAAACAAAGTGATGTGGTCCAGATTTCCCCTTTGTTTTGATCTGGAGCTGAGCTCTCACAGTTTGATGCACATTGACAGGTCTAGACTGAGAGAGCAACCGAGGGCTCTTGTTGGGCTTTTCGTAATCAAGCGTTGGCCAGCTACCCGGTAACACCATCCACATGTTTTATCGGCGGGATGCGAGGGGGGTGGTAAACGCAATCAAGCGTCAAAAAACCCCCCAACACCACCATCACCACCACCACTGTTCCCCCCCCCCCCCCCCCCCCCCCCTATCCAGTGACCCAGTGCAAGGAGACCGAGCAAGACCCGGGTTTGACAGAGAATGTCTGACTGTAGTCGTAAATGTTTTAAGAGAGCAGTTAAAGTGTGCACTGGGGGTTCGGAAGGCCCTCAGTATGAGAATGACCTGTACTGTTGCGGGGCAGATCCAACAGCTCCAACTACTGAGAGTGTTGGGGCCCAATGGGCAGGGATTCAAGTCCAGGTTATAGTTGGCTGAATCGGAGACAGGCGGCTGGGACAGATGAGGATTATCTTAACGCTTTGATCAGAGGACCAGGAAGCTTTCATTGCAAAGGGACAATGATTGGTAGTGACTGAACATTACTCCTTTGAAACCTTTTTTTTCTCCTTTGTCTGTAAGGATGCTGGATGGGGATTTATTCTCCTGCAACGCTCCATCCTTTATCTCTTCTAACTTGTCAGGCACCTTAAAAGGGAAAGACGCCGATAGGTTTGCAGAGGATTGTCACTTCATGCGTGTAGATTACCTTAACGTCAGATGTGTCCCTCTGGCAGTTCCTCCAGGCCCGCGCCACAGATGAGAAGGTGCGATCGGCGTGGTCGAACTTTCCTCCTTGGAAGTTGAGGAAGAACGTGGTGAAGGGTTCCTGATGAGAAGCACAAACAAAAAAATTCTCTAAATCCAAGTTGCTGATTAGGACTGATAAAACAGAATCGCTTGCTGTGCAATAAAAGCATACAATAAAAAAAAAATCTGTATTCCTCCATGTTCCATAAAACACTCAGCGAATCTGATCCAAATCTACTCCTCTTACACACCCTTCTTACGAACTGGTATCCAAATATGAATAAGTGAATCAACAATAATCCCAGTGAGCTACTAAAGCCAACACACTCCTGCTGCTGATGCATTTCTAATCATGTCTAATCTTGTTAGAGCAGATCAATAGCTGTCGCTCTGACGTAACAGCCCACGAGTGACATGGACACAATATCCTGGGCCGCAGCTACACACCAACATTACAGATAGCTAATCGAGTTCAGCCTGACATGACGCAAAGGCTCATTTGTATAGGGAAATAATTTGCAGGATGTTAAATGTGATGTATCTCATGGTGCATTCAAAACAACACAACAGAAGTAGGTGCGGCTGTAACACACAAAGAGTCTAGAGTTACTCTCCGACGGGAAGTTTGATCTTTAAGTGAGAGGTGTAAGCGAGTGGCTTTCTGGTAAAGTGGCTTTAGAATAAGCCCTGTAATGATGTGCAGGGATCAATGAGGTAACTCTGCTGGGAGTCACTGAGACAGTGAGCTACTGGGACAATAACAGCAGAAAACTGCACATTGGAGAAACTTAGTAACCTCCCTCTCCCCCGAGTGCAGTATGGGAAGATTGATGGCCTCCATTCAACAAGGGTACCGAAAGTGAGCCCTGCGCTGCACAACACATGCTGAATATGCTTCTCAGAACCACATCAAATCTCATATGATACTTGTTATTCTTGGGGGAAATGATTCATGCCAGACATTTAATTGCATTGTTTTTGTTCCCTAGGTATTATTATATGGTAATGACAGTGTAATGAATTATATGCACAATAAATTAGGAAGATACGTATGGAATAATATACATTACTGAAGAAATAATAAATGTATATTTGAAAAGACATTAAAATGGCTTAACAAATGACTTGGATATGGAGATTATTGTGCATAACTATACGTTCAAAACCCAGTGTGAGTGAGGCCTTTGTAAATCCAGTGTATGAGTTGTATTATCTTAGTTGAAGAGAAAATCCAGGACGTGTGCAAAAGGAATTTGAAATGCAATACGTGTTCATTTTATTATTAAGTATATCTCTCTATAGGCAGGGCACTTACCATACGTAGCAGCCACATCATGGTGAAGCTGGAGGTGGAGTAGTGGGTGCCATAGTGGAACTTTGGCACCTGATCATCCTCCCAGGACTCGTATCTGTCTGAGAAGAAGGCCGCCCGTTTGGGATTCAGTGCACCGATGGGCTGTGGAGAACATATTTTCAAATACGTTAAAAAAATAACGATAAGCTGAAATTTTCCTATTATTGCTGCAGAGACAAAAGAGTGTGTGTTAGCAGAGGGAGAGCAAGGAGGCAGCACCGAATCTCACTGCGAATGTCTTCAAGGCCCACTCTTAGCAGCAATAACAGCGGCGAGGCAAAATGAAGCTAGCAAACCTTTGTGCAATCTCAAATGAATATTGGATGATGTTTCCCTTCAGACAGAGATCAATCCTTTCCCACAGAGTGCTTTTTAGAGGCTGTGAAACAGAGCCCCTGCAGCTGTAATCTGTCAGAGAGAACTAATGTGCTCCAATGAAAGAGTGCCCACCAGGAATATCAATAGCAGGGCCAGTGGATTCCTTTAATTTCTTACTTTTTTTATTAATCTGTAACTAATATACTGGTCACCAGCCCTATTTGTAGTCTAGAAAATGGTTAAGTCGCATTAATATTCCATCGCTCTCCGAAAACCAATAACCCTGTGCTGCCGGGCTATTATTTAAATACTCATTTATAGAAATCACTTTCAGGGCTGGTTCAATTTTTATTAGTCTTCTGTTGGCCGTGCCTCATTCTCTCAAACCCCCCTTCATCTCCCTCAGACACACACTCGCATGGAGCGGATCAATGGTAATGGAATGATGGCCTTTTGAGGATGAGGGTGTAGCAGGACGTGGATCAATTGGATCTCTCTCATATCATTGGGTGCCTGTCACAACAAGACTCTTCCAGGGTCAGGCTGGGATATCGATCTGTGATATGGCTACTGTTTTATGTGGGAGGCATAATGGACCATATACTGGTGTGTAGTGGGAAGGAGGCAACGACGTTTTGTGCTAAATCGGTTGCTCTTACTGTTCATTGTGTGCATATTGTATGTTGTTGTGTAAATAGCGTTTCTGAGCGTGAGCAGATTTACAAAGCGAAAAACGCCTCGTGCCACAACACCGTGCAGCTCTGTGCTGACAGTGATACACGGTGGGCTTCCACAGGGCCACTGGGGGTGGGTGAGTACACACAGTGAATTATACATCACACCCATTTGTCTGATTTATAGCCCTAATAACAGTCGGCTCATTAAAAAAAGAAAAGGGAGAGGAGGCATATAAAATAAAAAAAAAAAAGACTGAAAGTGCCACAGTGACAGAGAGCGAGAGAGAATTGTGTGCGAGTGCATGTGGGAGCTGTTGGTTTGCGTGAGCATTGTTTACCGCTGTAAATTACACCGAGGCTAGCGCGCTCGGCTTACAGTGGCTACCACAGAGCGGCGGTGACGGCGCCGTACATCAGAGCCCGGCCAGAGATTGGCCTAATATGTTGCGGCGAAGAATAGCGCTCTGATGAGCTCTCAGATAAATGAACCAATCTGGTGGTTTTAATTAGACGAGCGGGTGAGCCGCAGAAACAGAGTGCGCTGCCACTTTGAAGAGGTAAACATCCGAGGGATCCGTCTTGGATTAGTTCTTCTCTGTTCTTCCTCTACAGTAGAAGAGGAGATGGTGTTACTGAGCCAATTTAAAGCTACCGGACGAAATAATCAGAGTAAGTTAACTATTATGTAGATAATATAGGTTGTAGGAAAACACTATATTCCTCAAAAATCAACACCTTTTGTGACCAAGTACAATCAGATTCATAATTAAAACTAACTAACAGCACATATTTCAAGCACATATTAAAAAAGAGCATTTTATTACTAAGGCCCGACTGATATGGTTTTCTGAGGGCCATGCTGATATGGATATTATTATTATTTAATATATAGCCATATATTAAGATTTAAGAAATTGTCAATTAATTCAACATATATCCATATAGCCCTTATGATAAAGAAATATAGCTGAGGTTTGATATTGTACAGTTTCACATCAGAGCCCAAAAATGTGCTACAAAGATCTACTGATAATTCAGATT